>NW_028270168.1:2114960-2414960 GCF_037043375.1 Chiloscyllium plagiosum | reverse complement strand
AGTCTCCAATACGACAAACCTGAACACAACACTCCCCAACACAACATTCCTCAACACAACACTCCCCAACACAACACTCTCCAACACAACACTCTCCAACACAACAATCCCCAACACAACACTCTCCAACACAACACTCCCCAACACAACACTCCGCAACACAACAATCCATAACACAACACTCTCCAACTCAACACTCTGCAACACAACACTCCCCAACACAACACTCTCCAACAAAACACTCCCCAACACAACACTCCCCAACACAACACTCTGCCACACAACACTGTCCAACACAACAATCTCCAACACAACACTCTCCAACACAACACTCCCCAACACAACACTCTGCAACACAACACTGCTCCACGCAACAATCCCCAACACAATACAGCCCAACACAACACTCTCCAATACAACGCTCTCCAACACAACACTCTCCAACACAACACTCCACAACACAATACTTTCCGAACACAAAACTCTCCGACACAACATTCCCCAACGCCTCACTCCCCAATGCAACAATCCCCACCACAACTCACGCCAACACAACACTCTCCATCCCAACAGTCCCCAATGCCACACTCCCCAACACAACAGTCCCCAACACAACACTCCCCAACACAACACTCCAACAGAACAATCCCCAACACAACACTCCCCAACATAACATTCCCCAACACAACACTCTCCAACACAACACTCTCCAACACAACAATCCCCAACACAACACTATGCAACACAACAATCCCTAACACAACACTCTCCAACACAACACTCCCCAACACAACACTCCGCAACACAACAATCCATAACACAACACTCTCCAACTCAACACTCCCCAACACAACACTCCACAACACAACACTGTCCAACACGCTCCCCACCACAACACTCCCTGACACAACACTCCCTAACACAACACTGTCCAACACAACAATCCCCAACACAACGCACCCTCACACAACACTCCCTAACACAACACTCCCTCACAAAACACATCCCAATACAACACTCTCCAACGCAAAACTCTCCAACACAACAATCCTCAACACAACACTCCCCAACACAACGCTCTCCAACAAAACACTCCCCAACGCAACACTCCCCAACACAACAGTCCCCAACACAACACTCCCCAACACAACAGTCTCCAACACAACAAACCTGAACACAACACTCAACAACACAAAACTCTCCAACACAACACTCTCCAATACAACACTATCTAACACAACAATCCCCAACACAACACTCCGCAACACAACACTCCCCAACACAACACTCCGCAACACAACACTCCCCAACACAACACTCCCCAACACAACACTGTCCAACACAACACTCCCCAACACAACACTCCCCAACACAATACTCCCCAACACAACAATCCCCAACACAACACTCCGCAACACAACACTCCCCAACACAGCAATCCCGAACACAACACTCTCCAACACAACACTCCCCAACACAACACTCTCCAACACAAGAATCCCCAACACAACACTCCGCAACACATCACTCCCCAACACAACACTCCACAACACAACACAGTCCAACACATCACTCTCCAAAACAACATTCTCCAACACAACACTCCCCAACACGACAATGCCTAACACAACACTCCGCAACACAACACTCCGCAACACAACATTCCCCAACACAACACTCCACAACACAACACTGTCCAACACAACACTCCCCAACGCAACACTCACCAACACAACACTCCCCAACACAACAATCCCCAACACAACACTCCGCAACACAACACTCCCCAACACAACACTCCACAACACAACACTCCACAACACAACACTCTCCAAAACAACATTCTCCAACACAACACTCCCCAACACGACAATCCCCAACACAACACTCCGCAACACAACACTCCCCAACACAGCAATCCCGAACACAACACTCTCCAACACAACACTCCCCAACACAACACTCTCCAACACAAGAATCCCAACACAACACTCCGCAACACATCACTCCCCAACACAACACTCCACAACACAACACTGTCCAACACAACACTCTCCAAAACAACATTCTCCAACACAACACTCCCCAACACGACAATCCCTAACACAACACTCCGCAACACAACACTCCGCAACACAACATTCCCCAACACAACACTCCACAACACAACACTCTCCAACACAACACTCCCCAACACAACAATCCCCAACACAACACTCCGCAACACAACACTCCCCAACACAACATTCCCCAACACAACACTCTCCAACACAACAATCCCCAACTCAACACTCCGCAACACAACACTCCCCAACACAACATTCCCCAACACAACGCTCTTCATCACAACACTCCCAAACGCCACTCTCCCCAACACAACAGTGGCCAACACATCCCTCCCAAACACAACACTCCAACACAATAATCCCCAACACAACACTCCCCAACATAACATTCCCCAACACAAGACTCCCCAACACAACACTACCCAACACAACACTCTCGAAAACAACACTCCCCAACACAACACTCTGCAACACAACACTCCACAACACAATACTTTCCGAACACAAAACTCTCCGACACAACATTCCCCAACACCTCACTCCCCAATGCAACAATCCCCACCACAACTCACGCCAACACAACACTCTCCATCACAACACTCCCCAATGCCACACTCCCCAACACAAAAGTCCCCAACACATCGCTCCCCAACACAACACTCCAACAGAACAATCCGCAACACAACACTCCCCAACATAACATTCCCCAACACAACACTCCCCAACAAAATACAGTCCAACACAACACTCCCGAACACAACACTCCCAAACACATCACTCTCCAACACAACACTCTCCAACACAACACTCCGCAACACAACACTCCCCAACACAACACTCTCCAACAAAACACTCCCCAACACAACACTCCCCAACACAACACTCTCGCAAACAAACCTCCCCAACACAACACTCTGCAACACAACACTGTCCAACACAACAATCCCCAACGCAACAATTCCCACCACAACTCGCCCCAACACAACGCTCTCCATCCCAAATTCCCCAATGCCACACTCCCCAACAAAACAGTCCCCAACACATCGCTCCCCAATACAACACTGCAACACAATAATCCCCAACACAACACTCCCCAACATAACATTCCCCACACAACACTCCCCAACACAATACAGTTCAACACAACACCCCAACACAACACTCCCCAACACAACATTCCGCAACACAACACTCCCGAAAACAACACTCACAAACACAACACTCTCCAACACAACACTCTCCAACACAACACTCCCTAATACAACACAACACTCTCTCTCCGACACAACAATACACAACACAACAGTCCCCAACACAACACTCCCCAAAACAACAATCCCCAACACAACACTCTCCAACACAACACTCCCCAACACAACAGTCTCCAATACGACAAACCTGAACACAACACTCCCCAACACAACATTCCTCAACACAACACTCCCCAACACAACACTCTCCAACACAACACTCTCCAACACAACAATCCCCAACACAACACTCCGCAACACAACAATCCCTAACACAACACTCTCCAACACAACACTCCCCAACACAACACTCCGCAACACAACAATCCATAACACAACCCTCTCCAACTCAACACTCCCCAACACAACACCCAACAACACAACACTGTCCAACACGCTCCCCACCACAACACTCCCTGACACAACACTCCCTAACACAACACTGTCCAACACAACAATCCCCAACACAACGCACCCTCACACAACACTCCCTAACACAACACTCCCTCACAAAACACATCCCAATACAACACTCTCCAACGCAAAACTCTCCAACACAACAATCCTCAACACAACACTCCCCAACACAACGCTCTCCAACAAAACACTCCCCAACGCAACACTCCCCAACACAACAGTCCCCAACACAACACTCCCCAACACAACAGTCTCCAACACAACAAACCTGAACACAACACTCAACAACACAAAACTCTCCAACACAACACTCTCCAATACAACACTATCTAACACAACAATCCCCAACACAACACTCCGCAACACAACACTCCCCAACACAACACTCCGCAACACAACACTCCCCAACACAACACTCCCCAACACAACACTGTCCAACACAACACTCCCCAACACAACACTCCCCAACACAATACTCCCCAACACAACAATCCCCAACACAACACTCCGCAACACAACACTCCCCAACACAGCAATCCCGAACACAACACTCTCCAACACAACACTCCCCAACACAACACTCTCCAACACAAGAATCCCCAACACAACACTCCGCAACACATCACTCCCCAACACAACACTCCACAACACAACACAGTCCAACACATCACTCTCCAAAACAACATTCTCCAACACAACACTCCCCAACACGACAATGCCTAACACAACACTCCGCAACACAACACTCCGCAACACAACATTCCCCAACACAACACTCCACAACACAACACTGTCCAACACAACACTCCCCAACGCAACACTCACCAACACAACACTCCCCAACACAACAATCCCCAACACAACACTCCGCAACACAACACTCCCCAACACAACACTCCACAACACAACACTCCACAACACAACACTCTCCAAAACAACATTCTCCAACACAACACTCCCCAACACGACAATCCCCAACACAACACTCCGCAACACAACACTCCCCAACACAGCAATCCCGAACACAACACTCTCCAACACAACACTCCCCAACACAACACTCTCCAACACAAGAATCCCAACACAACACTCCGCAACACATCACTCCCCAACACAACACTCCACAACACAACACTGTCCAACACAACACTCTCCAAAACAACATTCTCCAACACAACACTCCCCAACACGACAATCCCTAACACAACACTCCGCAACACAACACTCCGCAACACAACATTCCCCAACACAACACTCCACAACTCAACACTCTCCAACACAACACTCCCCAACACAACAATCCCCAACACAACACTCCGCAACACAACACTCCCCAACACAACATTCCCCAACACAACACTCTCCAACACAACAATCCCCAACTCAACACTCCGCAACACAACACTCCCCAACACAACATTCCCCAACACAACGCTCTCCATCACAACACTCCCAAACGCCACTCTCCCCAACACAACAGTGGCCAACACATCCCTCCCAAACACAACACTCCAACACAATAATCCCCAACACAACACTCCCCAACATAACATTCCCCAACACAAGACTCCCCAACACAACACTACCCAACACAACACTCTCGAAAACAACACTCCCCAACACAACACTCTGCAACACAACACTCCACAACACAATACTTTCCGAACACAAAACTCTCCGACACAACATTCCCCAACACCTCACTCCCCAATGCAACAATCCCCACCACAACTCACGCCAACACAACACTCTCCATCACAACACTCCCCAATGCCACACTCCCCAACACAAAAGTCCCCAACACATCGCTCCCCAACACAACACTCCAACAGAACAATCCGCAACACAACACTCCCCAACATAACATTCCCCAACACAACACTCCCCAACAAAATACAGTCCAACACAACACTCCCGAACACAACACTCCCAAACACATCACTCTCCAACACAACACTCTCCAACACAACACTCCGCAACACAACACTCCCCAACACAACACTCTCCAACAAAACACTCCCCAACACAACACTCCCCAACACAACACTCTCGCAAACAAACCTCCCCAACACAACACTCTGCAACACAACACTGTCCAACACAACAATCCCCAACGCAACAATTCCCACCACAACTCGCCCCAACACAACGCTCTCCATCCCAAATTCCCCAATGCCACACTCCCCAACAAAACAGTCCCCAACACATCGCTCCCCAATACAACACTGCAACACAATAATCCCCAACACAACACTCCCCAACATAACATTCCCCACACAACACTCCCCAACACAATACAGTTCAACACAACACCCCAACACAACACTCCCCAACACAACATTCCGCAACACAACACTCCCGAAAACAACACTCACAAACACAACACTCTCCAACACAACACTCTCCAACACAACACTCCCTAATACAACACAACACTCTCTCTCCGACACAACAATACACAACACAACAGTCCCCAACACAACACTCCCCAAAACAACAATCCCCAACACAACACTCTCCAACACAACACTCCCCAACACAACAGTCTCCAATACGACAAACCTGAACACAACACTCCCCAACACAACATTCCTCAACACAACACTCCCCAACACAACACTCTCCAACACAACACTCTCCAACACAACAATCCCCAACACAACACTCCGCAACACAACAATCCCTAACACAACACTCTCCAACACAACACTCCCCAACACAACACTCCGCAACACAACAATCCATAACACAACCCTCTCCAACTCAACACTCCCCAACACAACACCCAACAACACAACACTGTCCAACACGCTCCCCACCACAACACTCCCTGACACAACACTCCCTAACACAACACTGTCCAACACAACAATCCCCAACACAACGCACCCTAACACAACACTCCCTAACACAACACTCCCTCACAAAACACATCCCAATACAACACTCTCCAACGCAAAACTCTCCAACACAACAATCCTCAACACAACTCTCCCCAACACAACGCTCTCCAACAAAACACTCCCCAATGCAACACTCTCCAACACAACAGTCCCCAACACAACACTCCCCAACACAACAGTCTCCAACACAACAAACCTGAACACAACACTCAACAACACAACACTCTCCAACACAACACTCTCCAATACAACACTATCTAACACAACAATCCCCAACACAACACTCCGCAACACAACACTCCCCAACACAACACTGTCCAACACAGCACTCCCCAACACAACACTCCCCAACACAATACTCCCCAACACAACAATCCCCAACACAACACTCCGCAAAACAACACTCCCCAACACAACACTCTCCAACACAAGAATCCCCAACACAACACTCCCCAACACAATACTCCAAAACACAACAATCCCGAACACAACACTCTCCAACACAACACTCCCCAACACAACACTCTCCAACACAAGAATCCCCAACACAACACTCCGCAACACATCACTCCCCAACACAACACTCCACAACACAACACTCTCCAACACAACATTCTCCAACACAACACTCCCCAACACGACAATCCCTAACACAACACTCCACAACACAACACTGTCCAACACAACACTCCCCAACGCAACACTCACCAACGCAACACTCCCCAACACAACAATCCCCAACACAACACTCCGCAACACAACACTCCCCAACACAACACTCCACAACACAACACTCTCCAACACAACACTCCCCAACACAACACTCCCCAACACAACACTCCCCAACACAACACTCCCCAACACAACACTCCCCAACACAACATTCCCCAACACAACACTCCGCAACACATCACTCCCCAACACAACACTCCACAACACAACACTGTCCAACACAACACTCCCGAACGCAACACTCCCCAACACAACAATCCCCAACACAACACTCTGCAAAACAACACTCCCCAACACAACACTCCACAACACAACATTCTCCAACACAACACTCCCCAACACAACCATCCCCAACACAACACTCCGCAACACAACACTCCCCAACACAACATTCCCCAACACAACACTCTCCAACACAACAATCCCCAACACAACACTCCGCAACACAACACTCCCCAACACAACATTCCCCAACACAACGCTCTCCATCACAACACTCCCAAACGCCACACTCCCCAGCACAACAGTGGCCAACACATCCCTCCCCAACACAACACTATCCAACACAATAATCCCCAACACAACACTCCCCAACATAACATTCCCCAACACAAGACTCCCCAACACAACACGACCCAACACAACACTCTCGAAAACAACACTCCCCAACACAACACTCTGCAACACAACACTACTCCACGCAACAATCCCCAACACAATACAGCCCAACACAACACTCTCCAATACAATGCTCTCCAACACAACACTCTCCAACACAACACTCCACAACACAATACTTTCCGAACACAAAACTCTCCGACACAACATTCCCCAACACAACACTCCCCAATGCAACAATCCCCACCACAACTCACGCCAACACAACACTCTCCATCACAACACTCCCCAATGCCACACTCCCCAACATAACATTCCCCAACACAACACTCCCCAACAAAATACAGTCCAACACAACACTCCCGAACACAACACTCCCAAACACAACACTCTCGAACACAACACTCTCCAACACAACACTCCACAACACAACACTCCCCAACACAACACTCCCCAACACAACATTGCCCAACACAACGCTCTCCATCACAACACTCCCAAACGCCACACTCCCCAACACAACAGTGGCCAACACATCCCTCCCCAACACAACACTCCAACACAATAATCCCCAACACAACACTCCCCAACATAACATTCCCCAACACAAGACTCCCCAACACAACACGACCCAACACAACACTCTCGAAAACAACACTCCCCAACACAACACTCTGCAACACAACACTACTCCACGCAACAATCCCCAACACAATACAGCCCAACACAACACTCTCCAATACAATGCTCTCCAACACAACACTCTCCAACACAACACTCCACAACACAATACTTTCCGAACACAAAACTCTCCGACACAACATTCCCCAACACAACACTCCCCAATGCAACAATCCCCACCACAACTCACGCCAACACAACACTCTCCATCACAACACTCCCCAATGCCACACTCCCCAACATAACATTCCCCAACACAACACTCCCCAACAAAATACAGTCCAACACAACACTCCCGAACACAACACTCCCAAACACAACACTCTCGAACACAACACTCTCCAACACAACACTCCACAACACAACACTCCCCAACACAACACTCTCCAACAAAACACTCCCCAACACAACACTCCCCAACACAACACTCTCGCAAACAAAACTCCCCAACACAACACTCTGCAACACAACACTGTCCAACACAACAATCCCCAACGCAACAATTCCCACCAAAACTCGCCCCAACACAACGCTCTCCATCACAACACTCCCCAATGCCACACTCCCCAACACAACAGTCCCCAACACATCGCTCCCCAATACAACACTGCAACACAATAATCCCCAACACAACACTCCCCAACATAACATTCCCCACACAACACTCCCCAACACAATACAGTTCAACACAACACCCCAACACAACACTCCCCAACACAACATTCCGCAACACAACACTCCGGAACACAACACTCACAAACACAACACTCTCCAACACAACACTCTCCAACACAACACTCCCTAATACAACACAACACTCTCTCTCCGACACAACAATACACAACACAACAATCCCCAACACAACACTCCCCAAAACAACAATCCCCAACACAACACTCCCCAACACAACATTCCCCAACACAACACTCCCCAACACAACACTCCCCAACACAACACTCCCCAACACAACACTCCCCAACACAACAGTCTCCAATACGACAAACCTGAACACAACACTCCCCAACACAACATTCCTCAACACAACACTCCCCAACACAACACTCTCCAACACAACACTCTCCAACACAACAATCCCCAACACAACACTCTCCAACACAACACTCCCCAACACAACACTCCGCAACACAACAATCCATAACACAACACTCTCCAACTCAACACTCTGCAACACAACACTCCCCAACACAACACTCTCCAACAAAACACTCCCCAACACAACACTCCCCAACACAACACTCTGCCACACAACACTGTCCAACACAACAATCTCCAACACAACACTCTCCAACACAACACTCCCCAACACAACACTCTGCAACACAACACTGCTCCACGCAACAATCCCCAACACAATACAGCCCAACACAACACTCTCCAATACAACGCTCTCCAACACAACACTCTCCAACACAACACTCCACAACACAATACTTTCCGAACACAAAACTCTCCGACACAACATTCCCCAACGCCTCACTCCCCAATGCAACAATCCCCACCACAACTCACGCCAACACAACACTCTCCATCCCAACAGTCCCCAATGCCACACTCCCCAACACAACAGTCCCCAACACAACACTCCCCAACACAACACTCCAACAGAACAATCCCCAACACAACACTCCCCAACATAACATTCCCCAACACAACACTCTCCAACAAAATACAGTCCAACACAACACTCCCGAACACAACACTCCCAAACACAACACTCTCCAACAAAACACTCCCCAATCCAACACTCCCCAACACAACACTCTCCAACACAACAGTCTCCAACACAACAATCCCCAACACAACACTCCGTAACACAACAATCCCTAACACAACACTCTCCAACACAACACTCCCCAACACAACACTCCGCAACACAACAATCCATAACACAACACTCTCCAACTCAACACTCCCCAACACAACAGTCTCCAATACGACAAACCTGAACACAACACTCCCCAACACAACATTCCTCAACACAACACTCCCCAACACAACACTCTCCAACACAACACTCTCCAACACAACAATCCCCAACACAACACTATGCAACACAACACTCCCTAACACAACACTCTCCAACACAACACTCCCCAACACAACACTCCGCAACACAACAATCCATAACACAACACTCTCCAACTCAACACTCCCCAACACAACACTCCACAACACAACACTGTCCAACACGCTCCCCACCACAACACTCCCTGACACAACACTCCCTAACACAACACTGTCCAACACAACAATCCCCAACACAACGCACCCTCACACAACACTCCCTAACACAACACTCCCTCACAAAACACATCCCAATACAACACTCTCCAATGCAAAACTCTCCAACAAAACAATCCTCAACACAACACTCCCCAACACAACGCTCTCCAACAAAACACTCCCCAACGCAACACTCCCCAACACAACAGTCCCCAACACAACACTCCCCAACACAACAGTCTCCAACACAACAAACCTGAACACAACACTCAACAACACAAAACTCTCCAACACAACACTCTCCAATACAACACTATCTAACACAACAATCCCCAACACAACACTCCGCAACACAACACTCCCCAACACAACACTCCGCAACACAACACTCCCCAACACAACACTCCCCAACACAACACTGTCCAACACAACACTCCCCAACACAACACTCCCCAACACAATACTCCCCAACACAACAATCCCCAACACAACACTCCGCAACACAACACTCCCCAACACAGCAATCCCGAACACAACACTCTCCAACACAACACTCCCCAACACAACACTCTCCAACACAAGAATCCCCAACACAACACTCCGCAACACATCACTCCCCAACACAACACTCCCCAACACAACACTCTGCAACACAACACTGCTCCACGCAACAATCCCCAACACAATACAGCCCAACACAACACTCTCCAATACAACGCTCTCCAACACAACACTCTCCAACACAACACTCCACAACACAATACTTTCCGAACACAAAACTCTCCGACACAACATTCCCCAACGCCTCACTCCCCAATGCAACAATCCCCACCACAACTCACGCCAACACAACACTCTCCATCCCAACAGTCCCCAATGCCACACTCCCCAACACAACAGTCCCCAACACAACACTCCCCAACACAACACTCCAACAGAACAATCCCCAACACAACACTCCCCAACATAACATTCCCCAACACAACACTCTCCAACAAAATACAGTCCAACACAACACTCCCGAACACAACACTCCCAAACACAACACTCTCCAACAAAACACTCCCCAATCCAACACTCCCCAACACAACACTCTCCAACACAACAGTCTCCAACACAACAATCCCCAACACAACACTCCGTAACACAACAATCCCTAACACAACACTCTCCAACACAACACTCCCCAACACAACACTCCGCAACACAACAATCCATAACACAACACTCTCCAACTCAACACTCCCCAACACAACAGTCTCCAATACGACAAACCTGAACACAACACTCCCCAACACAACATTCCTCAACACAACACTCCCCAACACAACACTCTCCAACACAACACTCTCCAACACAACAATCCCCAACACAACACTATGCAACACAACAATCCCTAACACAACACTCTCCAACACAACACTCCCCAACACAACACTCCGCAACACAACAATCCATAACACAACACTCTCCAACT
This sequence comes from Chiloscyllium plagiosum, assembly GCF_037043375.1. Lineage (NCBI taxonomy): Eukaryota > Metazoa > Chordata > Chondrichthyes > Orectolobiformes > Hemiscylliidae > Chiloscyllium > Chiloscyllium plagiosum. The sequence continues at coordinate 2,402,572 of NW_028270168.1, read as the reverse complement.
CAACACTCCCCAACACAACACTCCACAACACAACACTGTCCAACACGCTCCCCACCACAACACTCCCTGACACAACACTCCCTAACACAACACTGTCCAACACAACAATCCCCAACACAACGCACCCTCACACAACACTCCCTAACACAACACTCCCTCACAAAACACATCCCAATACAACACTCTCCAACGCAAAACTCTCCAACAAAACAATCCTCAACACAACACTCCCCAACACAACGCTCTCCAACAAAACACTCCCCAACGCAACACTCCCCAACACAACAGTCCCCAACACAACACTCCCCAACACAACAGTCTCCAACACAACAAACCTGAACACAACACTCAACAACACAAAACTCTCCAACACAACACTCTCCAATACAACACTATCTAACACAACAATCCCCAACACAACACTCCGCAACACAACACTCCCCAACACAACACTCCGCAACACAACACTCCCCAACACAACACTCCCCAACACAACACTGTCCAACACAACACTCCCCAACACAACACTCCCCAACACAATACTCCCCAACACAACAATCCCCAACACAACACTCCGCAACACAACACTCCCCAACACAGCAATCCCGAACACAACACTCTCCAACACAACACTCCCCAACACAACACTCTCCAACACAAGAATCCCCAACACAACACTCCGCAACACATCACTCCCCAACACAACACTCCACAACACAACACAGTCCAACACATCACTCTCCAAAACAACATTCTCCAACACAACACTCCCCAACACGACAATGCCTAACACAACACTCCGCAACACAACACTCCGCAACACAACATTCCCCAACACAACACTCCACAACACAACACTGTCCAACACAACACTCCCCAACGCAACACTCACCAACACAACACTCCCCAACACAACAATCCCCAACACAACACTCCGCAACACAACACTCCCCAACACAACACTCCACAACACAACACTCCACAACACAACACTCTCCAAAACAACATTCTCCAACACAACACTCCCCAACACGACAATCCCCAACACAACACTCCGCAACACAACACTCCCCAACACAGCAATCCCGAACACAACACTCTCCAACACAACACTCCCCAACACAACACTCCCCAACACAACAGTCTCCAACACAACAAACCTGAACACAACACTCAACAACACAAAACTCTCCAACACAACACTCTCCAATACAACACTATCTAACACAACAATCCCCAACACAACACTCCGCAACACAACACTCCCCAACACAACACTCCGCAACACAACACTCCCCAACACAACACTCCCCAACACAACACTGTCCAACACAACACTCCCCAACACAACACTCCCCAACACAATACTCCCCAACACAACAATCCCCAACACAACACTCCGCAACACAACACTCCCCAACACAGCAATCCCGAACACAACACTCTCCAACACAACACTCCCCAACACAACACTCTCCAACACAAGAATCCCCAACACAACACTCCGCAACACATCACTCCCCAACACAACACTCCACAACACAACACAGTCCAACACATCACTCTCCAAAACAACATTCTCCAACACAACACTCCCCAACACGACAATGCCTAACACAACACTCCGCAACACAACACTCCGCAACACAACATTCCCCAACACAACACTCCACAACACAACACTGTCCAACACAACACTCCCCAACGCAACACTCACCAACACAACACTCCCCAACACAACAATCCCCAACACAACACTCCGCAACACAACACTCCCCAACACAACACTCCACAACACAACACTCCACAACACAACACTCTCCAAAACAACATTCTCCAACACAACACTCCCCAACACGACAATCCCCAACACAACACTCCGCAACACAACACTCCCCAACACAGCAATCCCGAACACAACACTCTCCAACACAACACTCCCCAACACAACACTCTCCAACACAAGAATCCCAACACAACACTCCGCAACACATCACTCCCCAACACAACACTCCACAACACAACACTGTCCAACACAACACTCTCCAAAACAACATTCTCCAACACAACACTCCCCAACACGACAATCCCTAACACAACACTCCGCAACACAACACTCCGCAACACAACAGTCTCCAACACAACAAACCTGAACACAACACTCAACAACACAAAACTCTCCAACACAACACTCCGCAACACAACACTCCCCAACACAACACTCCACAACACAACACTCCACAACACAACACTCTCCAAAACAACATTCTCCAACACAACACTCCCCAACACGACAATCCCCAACACAACACTCCGCAACACAACACTCCCCAACACAGCAATCCCGAACACAACACTCTCCAACACAACACTCCCCAACACAACACTCTCCAACACAAGAATCCCAACACAACACTCCGCAACACATCACTCCCCAACACAACACTCCACAACACAACACTGTCCAACACAACACTCTCCAAAACAACATTCTCCATCACAACACTCCCCAACACGACAATCCCTAACACAACACTCCGCAACACAACACTCCGCAACACAACATTCCCCAACACAACACTCCACAACACAACACTCTCCAACACAACACTCCCCAACACAACAATCCCCAACACAACACTCCGCAACACAACACTCCCCAACACAACATTCCCCAACACAACACTCTCCAACACAACAATCCCCAACTCAACACTCCGCAACACAACACTCCCCAACACAACATTCCCCAACACAACGCTCTCCATCACAACACTCCCAAACGCCACTCTCCCCAACACAACAGTGGCCAACACATCCCTCCCAAACACAACACTCCAACACAATAATCCCCAACACAACACTCCCCAACATAACATTCCCCAACACAAGACTCCCCAACACAACACTACCCAACACAACACTCTCGAAAACAACACTCCCCAACACAACACTCTGCAACACAACACTCCACAACACAATACTTTCCGAACACAAAACTCTCCGACACAACATTCCCCAACACCTCACTCCCCAATGCAACAATCCCCACCACAACTCACGCCAACACAACACTCTCCATCACAACACTCCCCAATGCCACACTCCCCAACACAAAAGTCCCCAACACATCGCTCCCCAACACAACACTCCAACAGAACAATCCGCAACACAACACTCCCCAACATAACATTCCCCAACACAACACTCCCCAACAAAATACAGTCCAACACAACACTCCCGAACACAACACTCCCAAACACATCACTCTCCAACACAACACTCTCCAACACAACACTCCGCAACACAACACTCCCCAACACAACACTCTCCAACAAAACACTCCCCAACACAACACTCCCCAACACAACACTCTCGCAAACAAACCTCCCCAACACAACACTCTGCAACACAACACTGTCCAACACAACAATCCCCAACGCAACAATTCCCACCACAACTCGCCCCAACACAACGCTCTCCATCCCAAATTCCCCAATGCCACACTCCCCAACACGACAATCCCTAACACAACACTCCACAACACAACACTGTCCAACACAACACTCCCCAACGCAACACTCACCAACGCAACACTCCCCAACACAACAATCCCCAACACAACACTCCGCAACACAACACTCCCCAACACAACACTCCACAACACAACACTCTCCAACACAACACTCCCCAACACATCACTCCCCAACACAACACTCCCCAACACAACACTCCCCAACGCAACACTCCCCAACACAACATTCCCCAACACAACACTCCGCAACACATCACTCCCCAACACAACACTCCACAACACAACACTGTCCAACACAACACTCCCGAACGCAACACTCCCCAACACAACAATCCCCAACACAACACTCTGCAAAACAACACTCCCCAACACAACACTCCACAACACAACATTCTCCAACACAACACTCTCCAACACAACCATCCCCAACACAACACTCCGCAACACAACACTCCCCAACACAACATTCCCCAACACAACACTCTCCAACACAACAATCCCCAACACAACACTCCGCAACACAACAGTCCCCAACACAACACTCCACAACACAACACTCCCCAACACAACACTCCCCAAAACAACACTCTCCAACCACAACCCTCTCCAACACAACACTCCCCAACACAACACTCCCCAAAACAACACTCTCCAACCACAACACTCCCCAACACAACACTCTCCAAAAAAACACTGTCCAACACAACACTCTCCAACACAACTCTCCGCAACACAACACTCCCTCACACAATACTCTCCAACACAACACAGCCCAAAACAACACTCTCCAACACAACAATTTCCAACACAACACTCCCCAACACAACACTCTCCAACACAACACTCCCCAACAAAATACAGCCCAACACAACACTCTCCAATACAACGCTCTCCAACACAACACTCTCCAACACAATACTTTCCGAACACAAAACTCTCCGACACAACATTCCTCAACACAACACTCTCCAACACAACCATCCCCAACACAACACTCCCCAATGCAACAATCCCCACCACAACCCACCCCAACACAACGCTCTCCATCACAACAGTCCCCAGCGCCACACTCGCCAACACAACAGTCCCCAACACAACACTCCCCAACACAACACTCCCCAACACAACACTCCCCAACACAACACTCCCCAATAGAACACTCCACAACATAACATTCCCCAACACAACACTCCCCAACAAAATACAGTCCAACACAACACTCCCGAACACAACACTCACAAACACAACACTCTCCAACACAACACTCCCCAGCAGAACACTTGCCAACACAACACTCCCCAACACAACACTCCCTCACACAACAATCCCCAACACAACACTCGCCAACGCCACACTCCCCAACACAACACTCCCCAACACAACATGTCCCAACACATCACTCCCCAACTCAACACTCTCCAACACAACACTCCCCAACACAACACTCCCCAACACAACAATCCCCAACGCAACACTCTCCAACACAACACTCCCCAACACAACACACTCCAACACAACACTCTCCAACACAACACTCCCCAACACAACACTCTTGAAAACAAAACTCCCCAACACAACACTCCCCAACACAACACTCTTGAAAACAAAACTCCCCAACACAAGACTCTCGAACACAACACTCCTCAACACAACACTCTCCAACACAACACTCCCCAACAAAATACAGCCCAACACAACACTCTCCAATACAACGCTCTCCAAAACAACACTCTCCAACACAACACTCCCCAACACAACACTCTCCAACACAACACTCTCCAAAACAACAATACCCAACACAACACTCCGCAACACAACACTCTCCAACACAACACTTCCCAACACAATACTCCACAACACAACACTGTCCAACACAACACTCTCCAAAACAACACTCTCCAACACAACACTCTCCAACACAACACTTCCCAACACAATACTCCACAACACAACACTGTCCAACACAACACTCTCCAAAACAACACTCTCCAACACAACACTCTCCAACACAACACTGCTCAGCACAACACTCCCCAACACAATACAGCCCAACACAACACTCTCCAACACAACACTCCCCAACCACAACACTCCCGAACACAACACTCCACAACACAACACTCTCCAAAACAACTCTCTCCAACACAACACTCTTCAACACAACAATCTGCAACACAACACAGTCCAACAGAACAATCTCCAACACAACATTCTCCAACACAACACTCTCGAAAACAACACTACCAACACAACACTCTGCAACACAACACTCCTCAACACAACAATCCCGAACAAAATAAAGCCCAACACAACACACTCCAATACAACGCTCTCCAACACAACACTCTCCAACACAACACACCACAACTCAATACTTTCCGAACACAAAACTCTCCAGCACAACCATCCCCAACACAACACTCCCCAATGCAACAATCCCCAACACAACTCTCCCCAACACAACACTCTCCATCACAACTCTCCCCAACACCACACTCGCCAACACAACAGTCCCCAACACAACACTCCCCAACACAACACTCCCCAATAGAACACTCCCCAACATAACATTCCCCAACACAACACTCCCCAACCAGATACAGTCCAACACAACACTCCCGAACACAACACACTCCAACACAACACTCTCCAACACAAAACTCCCCAAAACAACACTCTCCAACACAACACTCTCCAACACAACACTCCCCAACACAACACTCTCCAACACAACACTGTCCAACCCAACACTCTCCAATACAACTCTCCACAACACAACACTCCCTCACACAATACTCTCCAACACAACACAGCCCAAATCAACACTCTCCAACACAACACTCCGCAACACAACACTCTCCAACACAACAATTTCCAACACAACACTCTCCAACACAACACTCCCCAACACAACACTCCCCAAAACAACATTCTCAAAAACAACACTCCTCAACACAACACTCTCCAACACAACACTCCCCAACAAAATACAGCCCAACACAACACTGTCCAATACAACGCTCTCCAACACAACACTCTCCAACACAACACACCACAACACAATACTTTCCGAACACAAAACTCTCCGACACAATATTCCTCAACACAACACTCTCCAACACAACCATCCCCAACACAAAACTCCCCAAAACAACAATCCCCAACACAACGCTCTCCATCACAACACTCCCCAACGCCACACTCGCCAACACAACAGTCCCCAACACAACACTCCACAACACAACACTCCCCAACACAACACTCCCCAAAACAACACTCTCCAACCACAACCCTCTCCAACACAACACTCCCCAACACAACACTCCCCAAAACAACACTCTCCAACCACAACACTCCCCAACACAACACTCTCCAAAAAAACACTGTCCAACACAACACTCTCCAACACAACTCTCCGCAACACAACACTCCCTCACACAATACTCTCCAACACAACACAGCCCAAAACAACACTCTCCAACACAACAATTTCCAACACAACACTCCCCAACACAACACTCTCCAACACAACACTCCCCAACAAAATACAGCCCAACATAACACTCTCCAATACAACGCTCTCCAACACAACACTCTCCAACACAACATTCCCCAACACAACACTCTCCAACAAAACAATCCCCAACACAACACTCCCCAATGCAACAATCCCCACCACTACTCTCCCCAACATAATGCTCTCCAACACAACACTCCCCAACAAAATACAGCCTAACACAACATTCCCCAACACAACACTCTCCAGCACAACAATCCCCAACACAACACTCCCCAATGCAAAAATCCCCACCAGAATTCTCCCCAACACAATGCTCTCCAACACAACACTCCCCAACAAAATACAGCCCAACACAACACTCTCCAATACAACGCTCTCCAACACAACACTCTCCAACACAACATTCCCCAACACAACACTCTCCAAAACAACAATCCCCAACACAACACTCCCCAATGCAACAATCCCCACCACAACTCTCCCCAACACAATGCTCTCCATCACAACACTCCCCAACGCCACACTCCCCAACACAACAGTGGCCAACACATCACTCTCCAACACAACACTCCCCAACACAACACACTCCAACACAACACTCTCCAACACAACACTCCCAACACAACACTCTCCAACACAACACTGTCCAACACAACACTCTCCAACACAACTCTCCGCAACACAACACTCCCTCACACAGTACTCTCCAACACAACACAGCCCAAAACAACACTCCCCAACACAACACTCTCCAACACAAAACTCTGCAACACAACACTGTCCAACACAACAATTTCCAACACAACACTCTCCAACACAACACTCCCCAACACAACATTCCCCAACACAACACTCCCCAACACAACACTCTTGAAAACAACACACCCAACACAACACTCTCCAACACAACACTCCTCAACACAACACTCTCCAACACAACACTCCCCAACAAAATACAGCCCAACACAACACTCTCCAATACAACGCTCTCCAACACAACACTCTCCAACACAACACTCCCCAACACAACACTCCCCAACACAACACTCTCCAACACAACACTGTCCAACACAACACTCTCCAACACAACTCTCCGCAACACAACACTCCCTCACACAATACTCTCCAACACAACACAGCCCAAATCAACACTCTCCAACACAACACTCCGCAACACAACACTCTCCAACACAACAATTTCCAACACAACACTCTCCAACACAACACTCCCCAACACAACATTCCCCAACACAACACTCCCCAAAACAACACTCTCGAAAACAACACTCCCCACCAAAATACAGCCCAACACAACACTCTCCAATACAACGCTCTCCAACACAACACTCTCCAACACAACACACCACAACACAATACTTTCCGAACACAAAACTCTCCGACACAATATTCCTCAACACAACACTCTCCAACACAACCATCCCCAACACAACACTCCCCAATGCAACAATCCCCACCACAACCCTCCCCAACACGACGCTCTCCATCACAACACTCCCCAACGCCACACTCGCCAACACAACAGTCCCCAACACAACACTCCCCAACACAACACTACCCAATAGAACACTCCACAACATAACATTCCCCAACACAACACTCCCCAACAAAATACAGTCCAACACAACACTCCCGAACACAACACTCCCAAACACAACACTCTCCAACACAACACTCTCCAACACAACACTCCCTCACACAATACTCTCCAACACAACGCAGCCCAAAACAACACTCTCCAACACAACACTCTGCAACACAACACTCTCCAACACAACAATTTCCAACACAACACTCTCCAACACAACACTCCCCAACACAACATTCCCCAACACAACACCCCCCAACACAACACTCTCGAAAACAACACTCCCACACACAACACTCTCCAACACAACACTCCCCAAAACAACACTCTCCAACACAACACTCCCCAACAAAATACAGGCCAACACAAAACTCTCCAATACAACGCTCTCCAACACAACACTCTCCAACACAACATTCCGCAACACAACACTCTCCAACACAACAATCCCCAACACAACACTCCCCAATGCAACAATCCCCACCACAACTCTCCCCAACCCAATGCTCTCCATCACAACACTCCCCAACGCCACACTCCCCAACACAACAGTGGCCAACACATCCCTCCCCAACACAACACTCCAACACAATAATCCCCAACACAATACTCCCCAACATAACATTCCCCAACACAACACTCCCCAACACAATACAGTCCCACACAACACCCCAACACAACAGTCCCCAACACAACATTCCCCAACACAACACTCCCGAACACAACACTCACAAACACAACACTCTCCAACACAACACTCTCCAACACAACACTCCCCAACACAACACTCCCCAAAACAACATTCTCAAAAACAACACTCCTCAACACAACACTCTCCAACACAACACTCCCCAACAAAATACAGCCCAACACAACACTGTCCAATACAACGCTCTCCAACACAACACTCTCCAACACAACACACCACAACACAATACTTTCCGAACACAAAACTCTCCGACACAATATTCCTCAACACAACACTCTCCAACACAACCATCCCCAACACAAAACTCCCCAAAACAACAATCCCCAACACAACGCTCTCCATCACAACACTCCCCAACGCCACACTCGCCAACACAACAGTCCCCAACACAACACTCCACAACACAACACTCCCCAACACAACACTCCCCAAAACAACACTCTCCAACCACAACCCTCTCCAACACAACATTCCCCAACACAACACTCCCCAAAACAACACTCTCCAACCACAACACTCCCCAACACAACACTCTCCAAAAAAACACTGTCCAACACAACACTCTCCAACACAACTCTCCGCAACACAACACTCCCTCACACAATACTCTCCAACACAACACAGCCCAAAACAACTCTCTCCAACACAACAATTTCCAACACAACACTCCCCAACACAACACTCTCCAACACAACACTCCCCAACAAAATACAGCCCAACACAACACTCTCCAATACAACGCTCTCCAACACAACACTCTCCAACACAACATTCCCCAACACAACACTCTCCAACAAAACAATCCCCAACACATCACTCCCCAATGCAACAATCCCCACCACTACTCTCCCCAACACAATGCTCTCCAACACAACACTCCCCAACAAAATACAGCCTAACACAACATTCCCCAACACAACACTCTCCAGCACAACAATCCCCAACACAACACTCCCCAATGCAAAAATCCCCACCAGAATTCTCCCCAACACAATGCTCTCCAACACAACACTCCCCAACAAAATACAGCCCAACACAACACTCTCCAATACAACGCTCTCCAACACAACACTCTCCAACACAACATTCCCCAACACAACACTCTCCAACACAACAATCCCCAACACAACACTCCCCAATGCAACAATCCCCACCACAACTCTCCCCAACACAATGCTCTCCATCACAACACTCCCCAACGCCACACTCCCCAACACAACAGTGGCCAACACATCACTCTCCAACACAACACTCCCCAACACAACACACTCCAACACAACACTCTCCAACACAACACTCCCAACACAACACTCTCCAACACAACACTGTCCAACACAACACTCTCCAACACAACTCTCCGCAACACAACACTCCCTCACACAGTACTCTCCAACACAACACAGCCCAAAACAACACTCTCCAACACAACACTCCGCAACACAACACTCCCCAACACAACACTCTCCAACACAAAGCTCTGCAACACAACACTGTCCAACACAACAATTTCCAACACAACACTCTCCAACACAACACTCCCCAACACAACATTCCCCAACACAACACTCCCCAACACAACACTCTTGAAAACAACACACCCAACACAACACTCTCCAACACAACACTCCCCAACAAAATACAGCCCAACACAACACTCTCCAATACAACGCTCTCCAACACAACACTCTCCAACACAACACTCCCCAACACAACACTCCCCAACACAACACTCTCCAACACAACACTGTCCAACACAACACTCTCCAACACAACTCTCCGCAACACAACACTCCCTCACACAATACTCTCCAACACAACACAGCCCAAATCAACACTCTCCAACACAACACTCCGCAACACAACACTCTCCAACACAACAATTTCCAACACAACACTCTCCAACACAACACTCCCCAACACAACATTCCCCAACACAACACTCCCCAAAACAACACTCTCGAAAACAACACTCCCCACCAAAATACAGCCCAACACAACACTCTCCAATACAACGCTCTCCAACACAACACTCTCCAACACAACACACCACAACACAATACTTTCCGAACACAAAACTCTCCGACACAATATTCCTCAACACAACACTCTCCAACACAACCATCCCCAACACAACACTCCCCAATGCAACAATCCCCACCACAACCCTCCCCAACACGACGCTCTCCATCACAACAATCCCCAACGCCACACTCGCCAACACAACAGTCCCCAACACAACACTCCCCAACACAACACTCCCCAACACAACACTACCCAATAGAACACTCCACAACATAACATTCCCCAACACAACACTCCCCAACAAAATACAGTCCAACACAACACTCCCGAACACAACACTCCCAAACACAACACTCTCCAACACAACACTCTCCAACACAACACTCCCTCACACAATACTCTCCAACACAACGCAGCCCAAAACAACACTCTCCAACACAACACTCTGCAACACAACACTCTCCAACACAACAATTTCCAACACAACACTCTCCAACACAACACTCCCCAACACAACATTCCCCAACACAACACCCCCCAACACAACACTCTCGAAAACAACACTCCCACACACAACACTCTCCAACACAACCCTCCCCAACACAACACTCTCCAATACAACGCTCTCCAACACAACACTCTCCAACACAACATTCCGCAACACAACACTCTCCAACACAACAATCCCCAACACAACACTCCCCAATGCAACAATCCCCACCACAACTCTCCCCAACCCAATGCTGTCCATCACAATACTCCCCAACTCCACACTCCCCAACACAACAGTGGCCAACACATCCCTCCCCAACACAACACTCCAACACAATAATCCCCAACACAATACTCCCCAACATAACATTCCCCAACACAACACTCCCCAACACAATACAGTCCCACACAACACCCCAACACAACAGTCCCCAACACAACATTCCCCAACACAACACTCCCGAACACAACACTCACAAACACAACACTCTCCAACACAACACTCCCCAACACCACACTCTCAAACACAACACTCCCCAGCAGAACACTCGCCAACACAACCCTCCCCAATACAACACTCCCTCACACAACACTCACCAACACAACACTCGCCAACGCCACACTCCCCAACACAACACTCCCCAACACAACATGTCCCAACACATCACGCCCCAACTCAACACTCCCCAACACAACAGTCTTCAACACAACACCCCCCAACACAATACTCCCCAACACAACAATCCCCAAAGCAACACTCTCCAACACAACACTCCCAACACAACACTCTCCAACACAACACTGTCCAACACAACACTCTCCAACACAACTCTCCGCAACACAACATTCCCTCACACAGTACTCTCCAACACAACACAGCCCAAAACAACACTCTCCAACACAACACTCCGCAACACAACACTCCCCAACACAACACTCTCCAACACAAAACTCTGCAACAAAACACTGTCCAACACAACAATTTCCAACACAACACTCTCCAACACAACACTCCCCAACACAACATTCCCCAACAAAACACTCCCCAACACAACACACTTGAAAACAACACACCCCAACACAACACTCTCCAACACAACACTCCCAAACACAACACCCCCCAACACAACACTCTCCAACACAACACTCTCCAACACAACGCTCTCCAACACAACACTCCCCAACACAACACTATCCAACACAAAACTCCCCAACACAACACTCCCCAACACATCACTGTCCAACACAACACTCTCCAAAACAACACTCTCCAAAATAACACTCTCCAACACAGCACTCCACAACACAACACTCTCCAACACAACACTCTCCAACACAACACTCTCCAACACAACACTCCCCAACACAACACTATCCAACACAACACTCCCCAACACAACACTCCCCAACACAACACTGTCCAACACAACACTCTCCAAAACAACACTCTCCAAAATAACACTCTCCAACACAGCACTCCACAACACAACGCTCCCCAACACAACACTCCCCAACACAACAGTCCCCAACACGACAAACCTGAACACAACAATCCCCAACACAACATTCCCCAACAGAGCACTCCACAACACAACACTCTCCAACACAACACTCTCCAACACAACACTCTCCAACACAACACTCCCCAACACAACACTCTCCAACACAACACTCTCCAACACAACACTCCCGAACACAACACACTCCAACACAACACTCCCCAAAACAACAATCCCCAACACAACACTCCCCAACACAACACTCCCCAACACAACACTGTCCAACACAACACTCTCCAAAACAACACTCTCCAAAATAACACTCTCCAACACAGCACTCCACAACACAACTCTCCCCAACACAACACTGTCCAACACAACACTCCCAACACAACACTCCACAACACAACACTCCCCAACACAACACTCCCCAACACAACACTCCCCAACACAACAGTCCCCAACACGACAAACCTGAACACAACACTCTCCAACACAACACTCCCCAACACAACACACTCCAACACAACACTCTCCAACACAACACTCCCCAACACAACACTCCCCAACACAACACACCCCAACACAACTCTCCTCTTCACAACAATTCCCAATGCAACACTCTCCAACACAACATTCCCCAACACAACATTCCCCAACACAACACTCCCCGGCACAACGCTCCCCAACACAACACTCTCCAACACAACAATCCCCAACACAACACACTCCAACACAACACTCCCCAAAACAACAATCCCCAACACAACACTCCCCAACACAACACTCCCCAACACAACACTCCCCAACACAACACTCTCCAACACAACACTCCCGAACACAACACACTCCAACACAACACTCCCCAAAACAACAATCCCCAACACAACACTCCCCAACACAACACTCCCCAACACAACACTCCCCAACACAACACTCTCCAACACAACACTCCCCAACACAACACTCCCCAACACAACATTCCCCAACACAACAATCCCCAACACAACACTCCCCAAAACAACACTCCCCAAAACAACAATCCCCAACACAACACTCCCCAACACAACATTCCCCAACACAACACTCCCCAACACAACAGTCCCCAACACGACAAACCTGAACACAACACTCCCCAACACAACATTCCCCAACATAACACTTCCCAACACAACACTCTCCAACACAACACTGTCCAACACAACACTCCCAACACAACACTCCACAACACAACACTCCCCAACACAACACTCCCCAACACAACACTGGCCAACACAACACTCTCCAAAACAACACTCTCCAAAATAACACTCTCCTACACAACACTCTCTAACACAACACTCCCCAACACAACACTCTCTAACACAACACTCCCTAACACAACTCTCCACAACACAACACTCTCCAACACAACACTCCCCAACACAACACTCTCCAACACGACACTCTCCAACACAACACTCTCCAACACCACAGTCTCCAACACAACACTGTCCAACACAAAACTCTCCAATACAACACTCCTCAACACAACACACCCAACACAACACTCCCTCACACAACACACCCCAACACAACACTCCCCAACACAACACTCCCCAACACCACAATCTCCAAAAGAACACTCCACAACGCAACACTCCCTCACGCAACACACCCCAATACCACACTCTCCAACACAACACTCTCCAACACATCACTCCCCAAAACAACACTCTCCAACACAACACTCTCCAACACAACACTCTCCAACACAACACTCCCCAACACAACATTCCCTCACACAACACGCCCCAATACAACACTCTCCAACACAACCCTCTCCAACACAACACTCTCCAACACAACACTCTCCAACACAACATTCCGCAACACAACACTCTCCAACACAACAATCCCCAACACAACACTCCCCAATGCAACAATCCCCACCACAACTCTCCCCAACCCAATGCTCTCCATCACAACACTCCCCAACGCCACACTCCCCAACACAACAGTGGCCAACACATCCCTCCCCAACACAACACTCCAACACAATAATCCCCAACACAATACTCCCCAACATAACATTCCCCAACACAACACTCCCCAACACAATACAGTCCCACACAACACCCCAACACAACAGTCCCCAACACAACATTCCCCAACACAACACTCCCGAACACAACACTCACAAACACAACACTCTCCAACACAACACTCTCCAACACAACACTCCCCAACACAACACTCCCCAAAACAACATTCTCAAAAACAACACTCCTCAACACAACACTCTCCAACACAACACTCCCCAACAAAATACAGCCCAACACAACACTGTCCAATACAACGCTCTCCAACACAACACTCTCCAACACAACACACCACAACACAATACTTTCCGTACACAAAACTCTCCGACACAATATTCCTCAACACAACACTCTCCAACACAACCATCCCCAACACAAAACTCCCCAAAACAACAATCCCCAACACAACGCTCTCCATCACAACACTCCCCAACGCCACACTCGCCAACACAACAGTCCCCAACACAACACTCCACAACACAACACTCCCCAACACAACACTCCCCAAAACAACACTCTCCAACCACAACCCTCTCCAACACAACACTCCCCAACACAACACTCCCCAAAACAACACTCTCCAACCACAACACTCCCCAACACAACACTCTCCAAAAAAACACTGTCCAACACAACACTCTCCAACACAACTCTCCGCAACACAACACTCCCTCACACAATACTCTCCAACACAACACAGCCCAAAACAACACTCTCCAACACAACAATTTCCAACACAACACTCCCCAACACAACACTCTCCAACACAACACTCCCCAACAAAATACAGCCCAACACAACACTCTCCAATACAACGCTCTCCAACACAACACTCTCCAACACAACATTCCCCAACACAACACTCTCCAACAAAACAATCCCCAACACAACACTCCCCAATGCAACAATCCCCACCACTACTCTCCCCAACACAATGCTCTCCAACACAACACTCCCCAACAAAATACAGCCTAACACAACATTCCCCAACACAACACTCTCCAGCACAACAATCCCCAACACAACACTCCCCAATGCAAAAATCCCCACCAGAATTCTCCCCAACACAATGCTCTCCAACACAACACTCCCCAACAAAATACAGCCCAACACAACACTCTCCAATACAACGCTCTCCAACACAACACTCTCCAACACAACATTCCCCAACACAACACTCTCCAACACAACAATCCCCAACACAACACTCCCCAATGCAACAATCCCCACCACAACTCTCCCCAACACAATGCTCTCCATCACAACACTCCCCAACGGCACACTCCCCAACACAACAGTGGCCAACACATCACTCTCCAACACAACACTCCCCAACACAACACACTCCAACACAACACTCTCCAACACAACACTCCCAACACAACACTCTCCAACACAACACTGTCCAACACAACACTCTCCAACACAACTCTCCGCAACACAACACTCCCTCACACAGTACTCTCCAACACAACACAGCCCAAAACAACACTCTCCAACACAACACTCCGCAACACAACACTCCCCAACACAACACTCTCCAACACAAAGCTCTGCAACACAACACTGTCCAACACAACAATTTCCAACACAACACTCTCCAACACAACACTCCCCAACACAACATTCCCCAACACAACACTCCCCAACACAACACTCTTGAAAACAACACACCCAACACAACACTCTCCAACACAACACTCCCCAACAAAATACAGCCCAACACAACACTCTCCAATACAACGCTCTCCAACACAACACTCTCCAACACAACACTCCCCAACACAACACTCCCCAACACAACACTCTCCAACACAACACTGTCCAACACAACACTCTCCAACACAACTCTCCGCAACACAACACTCCCTCACACAATACTCTCCAACACAACACAGCCCAAATCAACACTCTCCAACACAACACTCCGCAACACAACACTCTCCAACACAACAATTTCCAACACAACACTCTCCAACACAGCACTCCCCAACACAACATTCCCCAACACAACACTCCCCAAAACAACACTCTCGAAAACAACACTCCCCACCAAAATACAGCCCAACACAACACTCTCCAATACAACGCTCTCCAACACAACACTCTCCAACACAACACACCACAACACAATACTTTCCGAACACAAAACTCTCCGACACAATATTCCTCAACACAACACTCTCCAACACAACCATCCCCAACACAACACTCCCCAATGCAACAATCCCCACCACAACCCTCCCCAACACGACGCTCTCCATCACAACAATCCCCAACGCCACACTCGCCAACACAACAGTCCCCAACACAACACTCCCCAACACAACACTCCCCAACACAACACTACCCAATAGAACACTCCACAACATAACATTCCCCAACACAACACTCCCCAACAAAATACAGTCCAACACAACACTCCCGAACACAACACTCCCAAACACAACACTCTCCAACACAACACTCTCCAACACAACACTCCCTCACACAATACTCTCCAACACAACGCAGCCCAAAACAACACTCTCCAACACAACACTCTGCAACACAACACTCTCCAACACAACAATTTCCAACACAACACTCTCCAACACAACACTCCCCAACACAACATTCCCCAACACAACACCCCCCAACACAACACTCTCGAAAACAACACTCCCACACACAACACTCTCCAACACAACACTCCCCAACACAACACTCTCCAATACAACGCTCTCCAACACAACACTCTCCAACACAACATTCCGCAACACAACACTCTCCAACACAACAATCCCCAACACAACACTCCCCAATGCAACAATCCCCACCACAACTCTCCCCAACCCAATGCTGTCCATCACAACACTCCCCAACTCCACACTCCCCAACACAACAGTGGCCAACACATCCCTCCCCAACACAACACTCCAACACAATAATCCCCAACACAATACTCCCCAACATAACATTCCCCAACACAACACTCCCCAACACAATACAGTCCCACACAACACCCCAACACAACAGTCCCCAACACAACATTCCCCAACACAACACTCCCGAACACAACACTCACAAACACAACACTCTCCAACACAACACTCTCCAACACAACACTCCCCAACACAACACTCCCCAAAACAACACTCTCCAACACAGCACTCTCCAACACAACACTCCCCAACACAACACTCTCAAACACAACACTCCCCAGCAGAACACTCGCCAACACAACCCTCCCCAATACAACACTCCCTCACACAACACTCACCAACACAACACTCGCCAACGCCACACTCCCCAACACAACACTCCCCAACACAACATGTCCCAACACATCACTCCCCAACTCAACACTCCCCAACACAACAGTCTTCAACACAACACCCCCCAACACAATACTCCCCAACACAACAATCCCCAACGCAACACTCTCCAACACAACACTCCCAACACAACACTCTCCAACACAACACTGTCCAACACAACACTCTCCAACACAACTCTCCGCAACACAACATTCCCTCACACAGTACTCTCCAACACAACACAGCCCAAAACAACACTCTCCAACACAACACTCCGCAACACAACACTCCCCAACACAACACTCTCCAACACAAAACTCTGCAACAAAACACTGTCCAACACAACAATTTCCAACACAACACTCTCCAACACAACACTCCCCAACACAACATTCCCCAACAAAACACTCCCCAACACAACACACTTGAAAACAACACACCCCAACACAACACTCTCCAACACAACACTCCCAAACACAACACCCCCCAACACAACACTCTCCAACACAACACTCTCCAACACAACGCTCTCCAACACAACACTCCCTAACACAACACTATCCAACACAAAACTCCCCAACACAACACTCCCCAACACAACACTGTCCAACACAACACTCTCCAAAACAACACTCTCCAAAATAACACTCTCCAACACAGCACTCCACAACACAACACTCTCCAACACAACACTCTCCAACACAACACTCTCCAACACAACACTCCCCAACACAACACTATCCAACACAACACTCCCCAACACAACACTCCCCAACACAACACTGTCCAACACAACACTCTCCAAAACAACACTCTCCAAAATAACACTCTCCAACACAGCACTCCACAACACAACGCTCCCCAACACAACACTCCCCAACACAACAGTCCCCAACACGACAAACCTGAACACAACAATCCCCAACACAACATTCCCCAACAGAGCACTCCACAACACAACACTCTCCAACACAACACTCTCCAACACAACACTCTCCAACACAACACTCCCCAACACAACACTCTCCAACACAACACTCCCCAACACAACACTCCCCAACACAACACTCTCCAACACAACACTCCCGAACACAACACACTCCAACACAACACTCCCCAAAACAACAATCCCCAACACAACACTCCCCAACACAACACTCCCCAACACAACACTGTCCAACACAACACTCTCCAAAACAACACTCTCCAAAATAACACTCTCCAACACAGCACTCCACAACACAACTCTCCCCAACACAACACTGTCCAACACAACACTCCCAACACAACACTCCACAACACAACACTCCCCAACACAACACTCCCCAACACAACACTCCCCAACACAACAGTCCCCAACACGACAAACCTGAACACAACACTCTCCAACACAACACTCCCCAACACAACACACTCCAACACAACACTCTCCAACACAACACTCCCCAACACAACACTCCCCAACACAACACACCCCAACACAACTCTCCTCTTCACAACAATTCCCAATGCAACACTCTCCAACACAACATTCCCCAACACAACATTCCCCAACACAACACTCCCCGGCACAACGCTCCCCAACACAACACTCTCCAACACAACAATCCCCAACACAACACACTCCAACACAACACTCCCCAAAACAACAATCCCCAACACAACACTCCCCAACACAACACTCCCCAACACAACACTCCCCAACACAACACTCTCCAACACAACACTCCCGAACACAACACACTCCAACACAACACTCCCCAAAACAACAATCCCCAACACAACACTCCCCAACACAACACTCCCCAACACAACACTCCCCAACACAACACTCTCCAACACAACACTCCCGAACACAACACACTCCAACACAACACTCCCCAAAACAACAATCCCCAACACAACACTCCCCAACACAACACTCCCCAACACAACACTCCCCAACACAACACTCTCCAACACAACACTCCCCAACACAACACTCCCCAACACAACATTCCCCAACACAACAATCCCCAACACAACACTCCCCAAAACAACACTCCCCAAAACAACAATCCCCAACACAACACTCCCCAACACAACATTCCCCAACACAACACTCCCCAACACAACAGTCCCCAACACGACAAACCTGAACATAACACTCCCCAACACAACATTCCCCAACATAACACTTCCCAACACAACACTCTCCAACACAACACTGTCCAACACAACACTCCCAACACAACACTCCACAACACAACACTCCCCAACACAACACTCCCCAACACAACACTGGCCAACACAACACTCTCCAAAACAACACTCTCCAAAATAACACTCTCCTACACAACACTCTCTAACACAACTCTCCACAACACAACACTCTCCAACACAACACTCCCCAACACAACACTCTCCAACACGACACTCTCCAACACAACACTCTCCAACACCACAGTCTCCAACACAACACTGTCCAACACAAAACTCTCCAATACAACACTCCTCAACACAACACACCCAACACAACACTCCCTCACACAACACACCCCAACGCAACACTCCCTCACGCAACACACCCCAATACCACACTCTCCAACACAACACTCTCCAACACATCACTCCCCAAAACAACACTCTCCAACACATCACTCCCCAAAACAACACTCTCCAACACAACACTCTCCAACACAACACTCTCCAACACAACACTCCCCAACACAACATTCCCTCACACAACACGCCCCAATACAACACTCTCCAACACAACCCTCTCCAACACAACACTCTCCAACACAACACTCTCCAACACATCACTCCCCAAAACAACACTCTCCAACACAACACTCTCCAACACAACACTCTCCAACACAACACTCCCCAACACAACATTCCCTCACACAACACGCCCCAATACAACACTCTCCAACACAACCCTCTCCAACACAACACTCTCCAACACAACACTCTCCAACACAACACTCCCCAACACAACATTCCCTCACACCACACGCCCCAATGCAACACTGTCAAATACAATACTCTCCAATACACCACAGCCCAACACAACACTCCCCAACTCAACACTCCCCAACACAACACTCCCCGACACAACACTCTCCAAAACAACACTCTCCATAACAACATTCTCCAACACAACACTGCTCAGCACAACACTCCCCAACACAATACAGCCCAATACAACACTCTCCAACACAACACACCCCAACACAACACTCTCCAACACAACACACCCCAACACAACACACCCCAACACAACACTCTCCAACACAACACTCTCCAATACAACACTCCCGAACCACAACACTCCCTAACACAACACTCCTCAAACACAACACTCTCCAACACAACACACCCCAACACAATATTCCCCAACACAACACTCCCAACACAACACTCCCCAACACAACACTCACCAACACAACACTCCCCAACACAACACTCACCAACACAACACTCCCCAACACAACACTCCCCAAAAAAACACTCTCCAACACAACACTCTCCAACACAACACTCTCCAACACAACACTCTCCAACGCAACACTCTTCAACACAACACTCCCCAACACAACACTCTTCAACACAACACTCTCCAACACAACACTCTTCAACACAATACTGTTCAACACAAGAATCTGCAACACAACATTCCCTAACACAACACTCCCCAACACAACACTCCCTAACACAACTCTCCCCAACACAACACTCTCCAATTGTATTAGCGTTCATTAGCAGAGGAATTCAATTCAAGAGTTGTGAGGTGAAGTTGTATCTGCGCAGGACCTTGGTAAAGCCACATTTGGAGTACTGTGTGCAGTTCTGGTCACCTCACTTTAGGAAAGATGTGGAAGCTTTGGAGAGGGTGCAGAGAAGATTTACCAGGATGTTGCCTGGAATGGAGAATAGGTTTTATGAGGAAAGGTTGAGAGTGCTAGGCCTTTTCTCATTGGAACGGCGAAGGATGAGGGGTGACTTGATAGAGGTTTATAAGATGATCAGAGGAATAGAGAGAGTAGACCGTCAGAAACGTTTTCCTCGGGTACAACAGAGTGTTACAAGGGGACAAAAATTTAAGGTGAAGGGTGGAAGGTATAGGAGGGGATGTCAGGGGTGGGTTCTTTACCCAGAGAGTGGTGAGGGCATGGAATGTGCTGCCTGTGGGAGTGGCAGAGTCAGAATCATTGGTGACCTTTAAGCGGCAATTGGATAGGTACATGGATGGGTGCTTAAGCTAGGACAAATGTTCGGCACAACATCGTTGTCCGAAGGGCCTGTTCTGTGCTGTATTGTTCTATGTTCTATGTTCTAACTCTCAGCCCACTCCTATTGAGACAATGAGACTGAGAGCACTGAGATTCCTAGACTCACTTCCAACTGGTACAATATTCTATTTTCTTTAATGTGGATATTTTTATTGAAAATTTAAGATGTTTTTACAAGTTTACAAAAGAAAACTAAAAGAAAGACCCAAGTATAAACATTGATATACAGTTAAATCTTAAATAAATAATAACCAAAATCTGTCAAACATGAAAACAGAAATACCAAGACAGAAAAAAGACAAAACTCAACTAACTACTCATCTAACTTACAACTAACCAGAGTGTATCATTAAAATTCTTACATTATTCAAGAGAAAAAAAATTCCAATGGATAACACATAAATTGAGCAGTGATATACCTGCTTGGAATGTGTTAACATCAGATCACAACAAAACCCGTATTTATCAAAAACATCCCGAGCATAGAGCATATAAAATTCACAAAAATAAAAGCTCTTTAGTACATTCAGATCAATATAACAAAAAAAGCTATTTCTAAATAGTAAAATAAAGGTATAAAACGTATTTAAACGGAGATCTTCCCCCTTCTTCCCGGGGGCATCACTTCCTTTCCAAAAATCCCCATCATAACCTCTCCCAACCAGTGCCCCACCCTTGACCCAGGCAACCCATGATAGGATAAAGAAAATTCAAGTACACTACTGAACTAAAACTTACAATGAGTACCCTACCCCCCATCACCCCCCCCCCCACCCACACCAACACCTGGATATATTTGGTAATGTTAATACCATATATGAACATATATGACTATAAAATTACAGTCTCAGCAAATAATAATTAAATATATTAATACAAAATAACAGGGGAAAGCAACCCCGCTCCCAAGGACAAAGATAAAAATAAGATAAGGTAACCACTTTCTCCCCATCTACATTAACTAGACCCCCTGGCCTATATATATAAAAAACAGAGGGGATGAAAATCACTAAGTAAAGGATGAATAAATAAACCCCTCTTCCCACCCCCCGGAGATAATATTAAACAGTGAGGTAATGAAAGGAAAAAAAAGAGGGGGTAGACCAGGGTGGGAGTAGCGCAAAACAACATCAATTAACTCTTATAATTTGTCTAAGAGAGTCCAAATGTTCCTTGGCCTTCTCCGGTGATCCGAAGTTATACACGGACCCTTCATGGCTGAAGTGTAGTATAGCTGTGTAGCGCAAGGACTATTGAATGTTTAAATCCCTTAAACGCTTCTTTGCTTCATCAAACGCCTTCCTTTTTCAGACCAAAGCTGGGGAAAAGTCCTGAAATGACATAATCTTGGATCCTTTATGAGTCATGGCCTGGAGATCTTTCCCAAGATTCCTGGAGGCTTCCAAGAGCATCTGCCTCTCCTTGTAGCTCTGCAGCCGGAACAGGACCGGGTGGGGGCGCTGGTTCGAGCCGGACCTGCGTATTGCGACCCAGTAGGCCCATTCTACCCTTACCTGGCCTGATCCAGCCTCCAGATTTAATAACTGTGGAAGCCACTGTTCAAGGAACCTTGTAAGGTTTCGAGGTCATCAACGTGATTCTCTAAGGTCCGGACTTGCTGCTCGAGAGTCCGGACCCGATCCATGGCTGATTCTGCAATGGCCTCGGAGGTTGCGGCCTTTAGCTCCGCCCCTCCGACTCGGCCTTCAATTTCTTCGATGTCTCGGCCATGTTTTTGTAGCGCGGCCGAGAGTGAATTCCACCGACTTCGGGACTCTTCTATGAAAGCATCGATTTTCGCATCGAGTTTGGAGATTATTTCCGCGAGGCTCGCCACCGTAGGTAAGTCCCCCGAGGCGGCTGCGGACACCTCTGCTGCAGCTGGGGAGGGTGGGGGAGGGGCTCCTGCCTGCTGAGAGCTGCAGGCTCCTTTCCCCCTAGTCATTTTTACAGGAGACTGAACTGTTTAAATTTAGTACTAAACCACTAATTACATTAAGTAAAAACTATTTTTAATTAATATGGTGAGTGTGGTGGAGGAGGGTGGCCTACTTTCCTAGGTCTTGGGAGGAGCACTATAGACTCAGACTTGCTGAGATGCCGCCATCTTGGATCTCACAATATCCTATTTTAGTCATATCCAAACATCCCTCCACTGGTAAGTCAATCTTCTAGAGTTTCTGGGAGTGTTATCAGAATAAATGAAACATCAGCAGTTCTATTGACTTCCCTGCTGCAGCTTCTTTGGACATTTGAGGATTTTTAATAAATGTGATCTTATGAGCCCAGTCTTGAACGAAGCTGAGGAGAGACACAGGATCAGAGCAGAGTGTATCAGTGATCTGGGCTCGAGTACTTGCATTGGGACTGAGGGGATATTAATTCAACATCAATGAGTGATTCAAATTCATGGAGGGTCATCTTCAGCCTAAAATGTCAATCCATTTCTCTCTACATATGCTTCCTGCTGAGTACAGTCACCAATTCCTGCTTTAGTATAATAATCGCACTGATTGTCGCTCGCTAGAAAATATCTCAACATTCTACTAAGGATAAAGCTCGTGCCTGCTGAGGTTGATTTGATGTATTTGGAGAAATGTAACAGAGGTTTATCATGCAAAATAACTAATAGGAACAGAATCACTCCCAGCCCCATTTCAGCAGTAAATATGAATTTTATTCAGGATTGCCATCTTGTTGTCTACTTGGAAGGTCAATGATAAGAGACTTGTCCTGAGAAACGCTGCTTCGTGGTCAGTTGTCAATCTTCAGTGAGTTATCAGTGAACAATCTGTCAATAGCAACTGTCAACCCTGAGAAAAAAGCACAGGAAAATGAACAAAGTGAGTGAATTGTGGTTTAATTTGAGATATAATCTCTCCAAGAGGCTTGGAACATCAGATGTGTAAATTTTTAAAACTTTCTTTTTGCTGGTCTTAACGGAATATTTACCTGATTATTTCAAAGTGTTCCTCACTGATGTCCCTCTTTTCAAAGCCAAGTGAGAGGGTACAGTCAGGTATGACAGTGCAGTAGGAAAACAGAGACCTGCACCATGAACAAGATGAGATAATTCCATTCTTTGAGGAGAAGGTGGGCACTGCAGATGCTGGAGATTAGAGTCAAGGTTAGAGTTGTGCTGGAAAAGCACAGCAGGTCAGGCAGCATCTGAGGAGCATGAGTCATT
Source organism: Chiloscyllium plagiosum (assembly GCF_037043375.1). Lineage (NCBI taxonomy): Eukaryota > Metazoa > Chordata > Chondrichthyes > Orectolobiformes > Hemiscylliidae > Chiloscyllium > Chiloscyllium plagiosum. The sequence goes on along the minus strand of NW_028270168.1, from coordinate 2,376,345 downwards.
CCTGATGAAGGGCTTTTGCCCGAAATGTCGATTTTCCTGCTCCTCGGATGCTGCCTGACCTGCTGTGCTTTTCCAGCACCACTGTAATCTGAACTCTGTTCTTTGAGCCTAGTCTGCCATTCAATAAAATCAGGGTTGATCCGATATTGACCTTAACTTTACATTGCTGCATATCCCCGATCATCTTTCATTGCCTTGCTAGTCAAGAATCTATCTACCTCTGACTTCAGAGTATTAAAAAGATTGTGCATCAACTGCCTTTTGAGGAAGGGGATTCCAAAGAATCACCACCCTCAGAAAGAAAAGAATGTTTCCTCCTGTCTGTTTTAAGTGTAACAATCCCTTATTTTTGAACAATGACCCCTAGTTCTAGTGTCGCCCACAAGAGGAGACAAATCCACTCAATGATCTTATATGTTTCAATTAAGTCACGTCTGTCTCTTCTAAACTCCTGAGGATACAGGCCCAGCCTGACTTGCTTTTCCTCAGAAGGCAATCCGCTCATTCCAGGGATTCGTCGAGGAAACCTTCTCTAAACTGCTTCTCACACATTAACATTAATGTGGAGGTGCAGTGACCAGTATTGTATACAGTACTCTACATGTCACCTCACCAATGTCCTTTATTACTGAAGTGTTGCCTCCCCATTCTTGCATTCACTTCCCCTCTCAGTGAGCTATAACATTCTATGAGCTTTCCTGATTACTTGCTGTACCTGCACACTAACCTTCTGTGATTCATGCACTGGGACACCCAGATCCCTCTGTACCTCAGAGCTCTGCAACCTCTCACTGTTTAGATAATATGCTAATGACTTGGTAACATGAACTCAAATTGCACAACAACAACATCTAAGGAATGGAAATTAAATGAATTAAATCCATCTGGAATCAAAGGCTACTCTCGGTCACAGTTGTCGTGAAATTACCAGATTTTCTTCACATTGCATTCACTAATGCTCTTCAGGGGAAGAATTTGACCGTCCTTATGCAGTGTGGGCTATACAATCTCCTTGACTCTTAACTGCAGCTAAACCGCTGCAGAAAAGTCAAACAAGGCCAATGTTGGAATATTTTGTGCAATTCTGGTCTCCTTCCTATCGGAAAGATGTTGAGAAACTTGAAAGGGTTCAGAAAAGATTTACAAGGATGTTGCCAGGGTTGGAGGATCTGAGCTACAGGGAGAGGCTGAACAGGCTGGGGCTGTTTTCCCTGGAGTATTGGAGGATGAGGGGTGACCTTATAGAGGTTTACAAAATTATGAGGGGCACGGGTAGGGTAAATGAACAAAGTCTTTTCCCTGGGGTCGGGGAGTCCAGAACTAGAGGGCATGGGTTTAGGTTGAGAGGGCAAAGATATAAAAGAGACCTAAGGGACAACTTTTTCACGCAGAGGGTGACACGGGTATGGAATGAGCAGCCAGAGGAAGTGGTGGAGGCTGGTACAATTGCAACATTTAAGAGGCATTTGGATGGGTATATGAATAGGAAGTGTTTGGAGGGATATGGGCCAGGTGCTGGCAGGTGGGACTAGATTGAGTTGGAATATCTGGTCATCATGTACGGGTTGGACCGAAGGGTCTGTTTCCATGCTGTACATCTCTATGACTCTATGACTCTATAAGAGTACAACAGCCAGAGGAAATGCCATCGTGACCAATCAATCAGCCCAGAAGGACAACCAGGAAAATATACAAATGGCGCTTACTGTTCTGATTTATATCTTTCACATCAAAATGGAGCTCTCATACAGCAAGCATGGTCACTTTGGCACATCAATGTTATGTTTTTGGTTTGTCCCACTGAAGGTCCTCCTTATTAACATCTGGGGGCTAATGCCAAAACTGGGAGAGCTGTCTCTCAGACTAGCCAATCAACAGCCTGATATGGTCAAACTCCTTGAATCATACCTGACAGACAATGTCCCACCATCACCATCCCTGTCCTCCCTCACTGATAGAGTCGAAGCCAAGGCTGAAACATAAGTAAACATTTTCAAGCTGAAATACCCATCCCACCCTCAGCCTGAGGTGCCCAGCTTTTTGACGCAGCCTTAAGTAGATTTGATTTATTCCATGTAATGGCTGAAGCCACTGGAAACTGCAAACATTCTGGTCCTGCCACCATCCCAGCTGTGTTACTGAGTATTTGTGCACTGGAGTTGGCTGCATGTTAGCTCTGATAGGCTTCTCCAATCCAATCTGGCTACTTACTACTCAATCAACAAATGGAAGCCAATTGTTGACAGTGCTATTAAGCAGCATTTATTCAGCAACAACTCCCTGATGGTATGGCCTTTATCCAAACCATACCCTGCACCTTCCCACAGTATCCTCTGCCACTCCATTCCCACCATACCCTTCCCTTTCTCCTGCCCTACATTGACCCTCTCTGCTTCTTCCTCTACAACAGACCCCTAAAAATTTGGGGTGTAATGATCATGCTGTCAGTGTAGGCTGACAGTGTGAATATTTCTCTCACATCGAAAATGTGAAGCAGGAAGCTTGCAGGAATCTCCCAGATTAAAAATCACTGTGAAAACTGAAGTTGCATCTGATAGAATTAGCTGAGAAGCAGTTTTGATGATACAAATTGCTGAAAATTCAGTCTGAATTTTCTGTCATCTGGATGTTTTAATTGGGTAAATTCCCCTCATCTCTTTAGTATTCTCTGGGTATGGTTGAATTATAATGAAGGCATAATTGATCTGCCAAGATATTTAATGCTTGGCTCAAGATCGCTTATTAAAGACAAATGCTTAATTTGTAGCTCGGCCCATTTAATCACATGTACTCCCACTGAAAATAGCTTTACATTATCCAAAATGAAATCATTGTTGAGTTAATGAATGTGATTGACAGGTGCTGGTTGACAAATTCCAGTTTACTGAGCAATGGGAAAACGAATAATTATGGAGCATTTTGTTTGTAAACAAGATCCTCCAGCAGAAGACAGATTGAACCCTCCCTCTGTGAATAACTGGACTGTAGACTTACACTGCATCACAAAGGTGAGTTTATAATCTTCAACAGGAGAACCAGACTAATGATATATCAGAACACTTAAGATGGAATGGTCTACGTGAGGGTTGGTAAAAGCTGAGGACATTCATGTTCCTGAGACAAGATCAATACAAAAATTAAATTTGCAAGAAGTAATCTTACATTGTTCGATTTCTCTGGTCATTAGAAAACTAAAAAGGTTCATGTCCTCTTTGAGAACCCTTTTCAATAGCAATGTTACAATTTATTACCTCCATTTGCTCCATAATAAATGGGCCTTTGTTCAATATTTAGGTTCTGGTTAATGAGGCCAGGCTGTTAGAAGATTTCTAGCATCCTCCATAATGAAAATAGCCTCGATTTCCCAGAGGAAGATAATTTTAATGTTTTGTGATTTATCAACACTCCTCACTGAGTGTTAATAACAACAGAATGGCACAAACTCTGGGCTTGTTGCTTGAACACATCTCCCATCCTTCTTCAGTCCTACCCCCAGCAAGAAAATGTGACTTCTTACATAAAGGAGAGGTCTATTCGAAAACAGAGTTATATAATTATATTCGAGACTGAGGGCGTAGCAACTTTGCTGTTTAATCTCATATCCAATCACAATTGCCCCATGCTACGTTTTATGTTTATATTATGTTCATATATTAAATAAGTTACTTTATTGTTCAGTCACATTCAATTCCCATCAAATCCATTCTCCTTTCAATTTCTATCCTAAAATATATCTAGGCAGCCTTAAATGACCTATCTGTATTATCCTGGAAAATCTCAGCAAGTCTGGCAGCATCTGTAAGGAGAGAAAAGAGCTGACGTTTTGAGTCTAACTGACCCTTTGTCAAAACATTAACTTTGGGTCAGTTAGACTCAAAACGTCATCTCTTTTCTCTCCTTACAGATGCTGCCAGACTTGCTGAGATTTTCCAGCATTTTCTCATTTTTGGTTTCAGATTCCAGCATCTGCAGTAATTTGCTTTTACCTGTATTATCCTGTTTGGTTATCTACACAAGTATAACTGATGTCTTCTTACTGAATCCATGTGGGGAAATTAATGCCTGCTGGACAGATCATACACTCATTCCATCAGTGATGAACATCCACAATACAGCAAGACATCTTGGGACTCGACGACCAAGAGGAAGATGGTCAATGTTTCAGCCCAAAAACAGCCCGAGCAAAGAGAGGAATCCTAAAAGGAGCTGATACCCAATGTGTAAGATGTTCACCCAAACAATTCATTTCTGAACAGTGGGATGAAGGAAAGTCCACTGTCCATCTACAATCCCGGGACGGGGATAATGGTGCATCTCAGCTCTGTTATGTTTCAACACCGCTTGACCAATCAGATGCCAATATTTTAATTTCTCCTTTTGCATGCAGCTATCACATCTCAGTTACAATATAATTGACTCAATCAAAATGAAGGAAACAAGTTAAAAGGTTTTCCCGAGTGAATGAAGAACTTTTATTATCAACAAAATTTTTTTTTAAAAATGTAACATCAAATGCACACACACAAAATTAGGAGATTGGCTTAAGAAAGCACAGCGATGGTGACCAGTATAGGTAGAAATGTAAAGGAACTTGCAATTTAAATGTGTAGGTTAGATTACTTACAGTGTGGAAATAGGCCCTTTGGCCCAACAAGTCCACACTGACCCATTCCCTACATTTACCCTTTCACCTAACATTACATGCAATTTAGCATGGCCAATTCACCTAACCTGCACATTTTTGGACTGTGGGAGGAAACCGGAGCACCCCCACACAGACACGGGGAGAATGTGCAAACTCCACACAGTCAGTCGCCTGAGGTGGGAATTGAATACGGGTCTCTGGCGCTGCGAGGCAGCAGTGCTAACCACTGTGCCACCATGCCACCCACTTGGAGTTGTGAGAGTAAATTCAGAAACCACAGCTGTTAGCTGTCTTCTCATTCCTTAGAAGTGGTGTCACTTTCAAACAGCAAGAACAAATCAGCTCGTAGTGTTTTCCCAAGATGTTTTTCATTGGTGCTGGTTTCTGAATTTGAAAGAGGGAGAAGGGAACTTTCAGTATCTTGGTTGTCATCAGCTCATGTTGCTTTCTCTCAACTTTACTGCCCACATTCCGCTGTTGGTGTGCCACTCCTTCGTGGATTTGTCATTGTTTCATATCAAAGTGGATGTTTGTATGTAATCGCTCATCTCTCAATATTTACAAACACCATGTAGGTGTGAACAAACAGGAGATCCAGTTCTGACTTTCTGGACCTCGTGGTGAACATGTTAAGTTTGATGCCGCTAGTTTCCTGTGATGCATGGGAGTTCCCTAACCCTGCCTCAAGCTGTAGTCAGGTAATTCCTGATGAAGGGCTTATGCCCGAAACGTCGATTCTCCTGCTCCTCGGATGCTGCCTGACCTGCTGTACTTTTCCAGCACCATTTTGACTCTGGTCATAAAAGCAATTGTAGGAAAGCATTTGTTCTTCTCAAAAATATCTTTAGTTCATGAAAGATGCTGACATGCTATTAAAACTAGATGATGGAAGTTGATATTGACAATCTATTTTTACTGGGATTGCAACAACGCCAGCCTGCAGCATGGACCATTGGGTCCAACCATACCCATTACTGGCATTGTGTCCCAGAAAGGGATGTGCTAATACCTGACTTCCTAGGGATAGAAAGAGCAGCCCTCATTGGCTGAAAGCCAAGGCCACAACTCGAGATGACAAAATTTCAAGAGCTCAAGGGTGTTGCCTAAAAACAAATTGGAAAGTGAAAGGACAGATAGAGGGAAGAGAGACTCTGAGAGATCGTCACAATGAAGCACTTTCCCTTCTCAAGCAGGAAATGATGTAACAGTAATTTTCAACAGCTCCTCACCCATAAACACAGCCTATCATTTGCCCAGGGATCTCCAGTCTGCCCAGCTGTGCCTAGGATAGAATGTAAGGTTTGCTCAGGTATCCAGATCAGGAAACATCCAGATGAGCACTTAAAATACCACGGTACAGTCAGCCAAGGACCGAGCACAGGCCCATGGAATTACTGCAGTTTGGTGTTTGCTAGTCAGCATAGCCATCTTGGGCCGAAGGAGCTGTTTCGATGCATTCTGACTCTCTACAACTCAATCGACTGTCCTCTGAAGTGAGTATTAAATACACCTAAATGAGACACTTTTTAATCTCAGTCCCCCCATGCCAGATTAACAATCCATTCGCGATCCTTTCAGTTCCATATGCAAGAAACTTTGCTCCATCCTTAACACTGCCAAAGTTCAACTCATACCTGAATCCACACCTGGTCAGCAACAGTGGCTCACCTTCCACAGCCACTGAAGGTGAGTTTCTGGAATAGCTCCCATCATTGTCTCCATGCCAATGAGGCAGAGCAGTGACACAGAAGGGCAGAAAGGGAAGTAAATCCTGCTTTCCAACTCCCACTGCTCCAGGGCAGACCTCCACTATGCTGCTGAAGAATCCTTTGAGAATCAGACAGTTCAGTCACATGGAGAAACCTGTGACCCAGAATCACTTCATCCTCGAATTGAGGGACAGCTGCCACTGAGAAATCCCTCCCTATGGGAGTACGTGTACATATCAAACACCAAGATACCTTGGTCTGTGCACTGTGGCCTACCCACATCCCGTGTGGATGGATCAATACTTTCCTGCAAGCAAATGGTGTTGAAAAGCAGTGCCACCAACCATCCAACCTCCCAATGGTGTGTGTACTGCTGCTCCACACCCAGGAAGCATCCGAGAGACTTCTCTTGAATAGAGGAGCTGGCTTCATTTTGCTGATATCATGATGTGTCACAAATAGCACTAAAACTTTCCAGTCAATTGCAGCCCAGCATTGTGGAAGTTGCTCAATGTTGAACGATGGAGTCTTGTTAAAACTCAGCAGTTTCAACCTTTATGACTTGGTTTGGTAGAATATTGTTGGTTATTTTACTGTATGAAGAAATTCCTTCATTTGGAAAGAAATATGAACAACTTAATGATCCACGTAGAAAGCTCACAGAAGCTGGAATGCCTGAGAAATCTCCCTGCTAGACCATTGTCAAAGGTGATGCAGTTCCAGACTAATAAATGGTGATCTGGGGATCCCTTATTGTTAGACTAAAGTTTCATCACATGAAACCCTGAAAAGATTTTAAAATGTTGAAGAAACTACATCTAAATTTTTAAGAGAACTTAATCCATATCTCTTTCAAAATAAAAATTGACAAAGAATTTGCTGCATTTCCCAGAAATTTGGAATTAACAATGAATATGTGTGTTATATCTTTATCACATTAATGGGAAGGGACAGTAAGTCATTTTTATTAAGCATGGAATTCAAACCGCCATTTGGGAATTCATTACTTTTCTTAATAATTTTAAATATCCACCCAGAAACAGTCAATGATTTATAACTAGGAGAATGAAAAGATTAAATTTGTTTTCATTTTTTATGATTGTTTCCGAACAGCGAGGGAATTTGAAGCATATTTTATTCGTTGTGAGATCATCCCAAATTGGACTTTTTAAAATTGTGTAAGTACTGCCAAGAAATTCCCAGGGCACTGCTGTACCCTCCTCTCCTGCATCATTGTCCCCCTGTGACAAATGAACGTCACTACCACTCCCTTCAAACCCTCCGTGGAACTTTTCCATCTCCCATACTCTCAAAACAACAGTCTTGCTCCTGTCCATTTTTTTTATTATTTTACTTTATCCATAAAAAGTATCTTCGTATATATACATAGTCACAAACACAGTTCGGTTCTGTACAGTAGCATGTCAAGGAAACAAACCAACTTTGGAGTTTGACTTTATCCAAGACCCTCTCTTCTACACACAATATGAATATTTCTGTCCCTGCTATTCTTCCATGGGCAGCTGACAGCTCAGACAAACCCCACACTGGGAGCTCACACACACCCCACACTGGGACCTCAAACAAACCCCACACTGGGAGCTCACATAAACCCCATACTGGGTGGTCATACAAACACCACACTGGGAGGTCATACAAACCCCACACTGGGAGGTCATACAAACCCCACACTGGGAGCTCATACACATCCCACACTGGGAGGTCATACAAACACCACACTGGGAGGTCATACAAACCCCACACTGGGTGGTCATACAAAACCCACACTGGGAGGTCATACAAACCCCACACTGGGTGGTCATACAAACCCCACACTGGGAGGTCATACAAACCCCACACTGGGAGCTCATACACATCACACAGAGGAAGCTCGCAGAAACCCCACACTGGGAGCTCACACAAAGCCCACACTGGGAGCTCATACACACCCAACACTTGGACCTCATACACACCCCACACTGGGAGCTCATACACACCCCACACTTGGAGTTCATACACATCCCACACTGGGAGCTCACACACACCCCACACTGGGAGCTCACACACACCCCACACTGGGAGCTCACACACACCCCACACTGGGAGCTCACACACACCCCACACTGGGAACTCACACACATCCCACACTGGGAGCTCACATAAACCCCACACTGGGAGCTCACACACACCCCACACTGGGAGCTCACACACACCCCACACTGGGAGCTCACACACACCCCACACTGGGAGCTCACACACACCCCACACTGGGAGCTCATACAAACCCCACACTGGGAGCTCACACACACCCCACACTGGGAGCTCATACAAACCCCACACTGGGAGCTCACACACACCCCACACTGGGAGCTCACACAAACCCCACACTGGGAGCTCACTCACACCCCACACTGGGAGCTCACTCACACCCCACACTGGGAGCTCACACACACCCCACACTGGGAGCTCACTCACACCCCACACTGGGAGCTCACACACTCCCCACACTGGGAGCTCACACACACCCCACACTGGGAGCTCACACAAACCCCACACTGGGAGTTCACACACACCCCACACTGGGAGCTCACACACACCCCACACTGGGAGCTCACACACACCCCACACTGGGAGCTAACACAAACCCCACACTGGGAGCTCACACACACCCCACACTGGGAGCTCACTCACACCCCACACTGGGAGTTCACACAAACCCCACACTGGGAGCTCATACACTCCCCACACTGGGAGCTCATACACTCCCCACACTGGGAGCTCACACACACCCCACACTGGGAGCTCACACAAACCCCACACTGGGAGTTCACACACACCCCACACTGGGAGCTCACACACACCCCACACTGGGAGCTCACACAAACCCCACACTGGGAGCTAACACAAACCCCACACTGGGAGCTCACACACACCCCACACTGGGAGTTCACACAAACCCCACACTGGGAGCTCACACACGCCACACTGGGAGCTCACACACACCCCACACTGGGAGCTCATACACACCCCACACTGAGAGCTCATACACACCCCACACTGGGAGCTCACACAAACCCCACACTTGGAGCTCACACACACCCCACAGAGGGAGTTCACACAAACCCCACACTGGGAGCTCACACACACCCCACACTGGGAGCTCACACACACCCCACACTGGGAGCTCACACTCACCCCACACTGGGAGCTCATACACACCCCACACTGGGAGCTCACACAAACCCCACACTGGGAGCTCACACAAACCGCACACTGGGAGCTCACACAAACCCCACACTGGGAGCTCACACTCGCCACACTGGGAGCTCACACACACCCCACACTGGGAGCTCACACAAACCCCACACTGGGAGCTCATACACACCCCACACTGGGAGCTCACACAAACCCCACACTGGGAGCTCATACACACCCCACACTGGGAGCTCACACACACCCCACACTGGGAGCTCACACTCGCCACACTGGGAGCTCACACACACCCCACACTGGGAGCTCACACACGCCACACTGGGAGCTCACACACATCCCACACTGGGAGCTCACACACACCCCACACTGGGAGCTCACACACACCCCACACTGGGAGCTCACACACACCCCACCCTGGGAGCTCACACAAACCCCACACTGGGAGCTCACACACACCCCACACTGGGAGCTCACAATCGCCACACAGGGAGCTCACACACACCCCACCCTGGGAGCTCACACACGCCACACTGGGAGCTCACACACACCCCACACTGGGAGCTCACACACACCCCACACTGGGAGCTCACACACACCCCACACTGGGAGCTCACACACAACCCACACTGGGAGCTCATACACACCCCACACTGGGAGCTCATACACACCCAACACTGGGAGCTCACACACACCCCACACTGGGAGCTCACACACACCCCACACTGGGAGCTCACACACAACCCACACTGGGAGCTCATACACACCCCACACTGGGAGCTCACACAAACCCCAAACTGGGAGCTCACACTCGCCACACAAGGAGCTCACACACACCCCACACTGGGAGCTCACACACAACCCACACTGGGAGCTCACACACATCCCACACTGGGAGCTCACACACACCCCACACTGGGAGCTCATACACACCCCACACTGGGAGCTCACACACGCCACACTGGGAGCTCACACACACCCCACACTGGGAGCTCACACACACCCCACACTGGGAGCTCACACACGCCACACTGGGAGCTCACACACACCCCACACTGGGAGCTCACACACGCCACACTGGGAGCTCACACACACCCCACACTGGGAGCTCATACACACCCCACACTGGGAGCTCACATAAACCCCACACTGGGAGCTCACTCACACCCCACACTAAGAGCTCACACACACCCCACACTGGGAGCTCACACACACCCCACACTGGGAGTTCACACAAACCCCACACTGGGAGCTCACACACACCCCACACTGGGAGCTCACACAAACCCCACACTGGGAGCTCACACACACCCCACACTGGGAGTTCACACAAACCCCACACTGGGAGCTCATACACACCCCACACTGGGAGTTCACAAGAACCCCACACTGGGAGCTCACACACACCCCACACTGGGAGTTCACACAAACCCCACACTGGGAGCTCACACATACCCCACACTGGGAGCTCACACATACCCCACACTGGGAGCTCTTACACACCCCACACTGGGAGCTCACACAAACCCCACACTGGGAGCTCACACAAACCCCACACTGGGAGCTCATGCAAACCCCACACTGGGAGCTCATACACACCCCACACTGGGAGCTCACACAAACCCCACACTGGAAGCTAACACACACTCCACAGTGGGAGCTCACTCAAACCCCACACTGGGAGCTCATACACACTACACAGTGGGAGCTCACACAAACCCCACACTGGGAGCTCATACAAACCCCACACTGGGAGCTCACACAAACCACACACTGGGAGCTCACACACACCCCACACTGGGAGCTCATACAAACCCCACACTGGGAGCTCATACAAACCCCACACTGGGAGCTCACACAAACCCCACACTGGGAGCTCATACAAACCCCACTCTGGGAGCTCACACACACCCCACACTGGGAGCTCTTACACACCCCACACTGGGAGCTCACACAAACCCCACACTGGGAGCTCATACAAACCCCACACTGGGAGCTCACACACACCCCACACTGGGAGCTCATACAAACCCCACTCTGGGAGCTCACACAAACCCCACACTGGGAGCTTATACAGACTCCACTCTGGGAGCTCACAAACACCTCATACTGGGAACTCAGACACACCCCACACTGGGATCTCACACACACCCTACACTGGGAGCTCACACACACCCCACACTGGGAGCTCACACAAACCCCACACTGGGAATTCACACACACCCCACTCTGGGAGCTCATACACTCCCCACACTGGGAGCTCACACAAACCCCACACTGGGAACTCACACAAACCCCACACTGGGAGCTCATACACTCCCCACACTGGGAGCTCACTCACACCCCACACTGGGAGGTCACACAAACCTCACACTGGGAACTCAGACACACCCCACACTGGGAGCTCACACACACGCCACACTGGGGGCTCACACAAACCCCACACTGGGAGCTCATACACACCCCACACTGAGAGCTCATACACACCCCACACTGGGAGCTCACACACACCCCACAGTGGGAGTTCACACAAACCCCACACTGGGAGCTCACACACACCCCACACTGGGAGCTCACACACACCCCACACTGGGAGCTCACACACACCCCACACTGGGAGCTCATACACACCCCACACTGGGAGCTCACACAAACCCCACACTGGGAGCTCACACAAACCCCAAACTGGAAGCTCATACACACCCCACACTGGGAGCTCACACACACCCCACACTGGGAGCTCACACACAACCCACACTGGGAGCTCATACACACCCCACACTGGGAGCTCACACACAACCCACACTGGGAGCTCACACACACCCCACACTGGGAGCTCACACACACCCCACACTGGGAGCTCACACACACCCCACACTGGGAGCTCACACACACGCCACACTGGGAGCTCACACAAACCCCACACTGGGAGCTCACACACACCCCACACTGGGAGCTCACACAAACCCCACACTGGGAGCTCACACACACCCCACACTGGGAGCTCACACAAACCCCACACTGGGAGCTCATACACACTACACAGTGGGAGCTCACACAAACCCCACACTGGGAGCTCACACAAACCCCACACTGGGAGCTCACACAAACCCCACACTGGGAGCTCATACAAACCCCACACTGGGAGCTCACACAAACCCCACACTGGGAGCTCATACAAACCCCACTCTGGGAGCTCACACACACCCCACACTGGGAGCTCTTACACACCCCACACTGGGAGCTCACACAAACCCCACACTGGGAGCTCATACAAACCCCACACTGGGAGCTCACACACACCCCACACTGGGAGCTCATTCAAACCCCACTCTGGGAGCTCACACAAACCCCACACTGGGAGCTTATACAGACTCCACTCTGGGAGCTCACAAACACCTCATACTGGGAACTCAGACACACCCCACACTGGGATCTCACACACACCCTACACTGGGAGCTCACACACACCCCACACTGGGAGCTCACACAAACCCCACACTGGGAATTCACACACACCCCACTCTGGGAGCTCATACACTCCCCACACTGGGAGCTCACACAAACCCCACACTGGGAACTCACACAAACCCCACACTGGGAGCTCATACACTCCCCACACTGGGAGCTCACTCACACCCCACACTGGGAGGTCACACAAACCTCACACTGGGAACTCAGACACACCCCACACTGGGAGCTCACACACACGCCACACTGGGGGCTCACACAAACCCCACACTGGGAGCTCATACACACCCCACACTGAGAGCTCATACACACCCCACACTGGGAGCTCACACACACCCCACAGTGGGAGTTCACACAAACCCCACACTGGGAGCTCACACACACCCCACACTGGGAGCTCACACACACCCCACACTGGGAGCTCACACACACCCCACACTGGGAGCTCATACACACCCCACACTGGGAGCTCACACAAAGCCCACACTGGGAGCTCACACAAACCCCAAACTGGAAGCTCATACACACCCCACACTGGGAGCTCACACACACCCCACACTGGGAGCTCACACACAACCCACACTGGGAGCTCATACACACCCCACACTGGGAGCTCACACACAACCCACACTGGGAGCTCATACGCACCCCACACTGGGAGCTCACACACACCCCACACTGGGAGCTCATACACACCCCACACTGGGAGCTCATACACACCCCACACTGGGAGCTCACACACAGCCCACACTGGGAGCTCACTCACACCCCACACTGGGAGCTCACACAAACCCCACACTGGGAGCTCACACACACCCCACACTGGGAGCTCACACAAACCCCACACTGGGAGCTCACACACACCCCACACTGGGAGCTCACACAAACCCCACACTGGGAGCTCACACACACCCCACACTGGGAGCTCACACAAACCCCACACTGGGAGCTCATACACACCCCACACTGGGAGCTCACACAAACCCCACACTGGGAGCTCATACACACCCCACACTGGGAGCTCACACAAACCCGACACTGGGAGCTCACACACACCCCACACTGGGAGCTCACACACCCTCCAAACTGGGAGCTCACACACACCCCACACTGGGAGCTCACACACCCTCCAAACCTGGAGCTCACACACACCCCACACTGGGAGCTCACACACCCTCCAAACTGGGAGCTCACACACACCCCACACTGGGAGCTCACACAAACCCCACACTGGGAGCTCACACAAACCCCACACTGGGAGCTCATACACACCCCACACTGGGAGCTCTTACACACCCCACACTGGGAGCTCACACCCACCCCACACTGGGAGCTCACACACACCCCACTCTGTGAGCTCATACAAACCCCACACTGGGAGCTCACACACACCCCACACTGGGAGCTCACACAAACCCCACACTGGAAGCTCATACCCACCCCACACTGGGAGCTCACTCAAACCCCACAGTGAGAGCTCACACAAACCCCACACTGGGAGCTCACACACACCCCACACTGGAAGCTCATACACACCCCACACTGGGAGCTCACACACACCCCACACTGGGAGCTCACACACACCCCACACTGGGAGCTCACACACACACCACACTGGGAGCTCACACACACCCCACACTGGGAGCTCACACAAACCCCACACTGGGAGCTCACACACAGCACACACTGGGAGCTCACACACCCCCCACACTGGGAGCTTATACACACCACACTGGGAGCTTACACAAACCCCACACTGGGAGCTCACACACAGCCCACACTGGGAGCTCACACACACCCCACACTGGGAGCTCACACACACCCCACACTGGGAGCTCGCACACACCCCACACTGGGAGCTCACACACACCCCACACTGGGAGCTCATACACACCCCACACTGGGAGCTCACACACACCCCACACTGGGAGCTCACACACACCCCACACTGGGAGCTCACACAAACCCCACACTGGGAGCTCACACACAGCCCACACTGGGAGCTCACACACCCCCCACACTGGGAGCTTATACACACCACACTGGGAGCTTACACAAACCCCACACTGGGAGCTCACACACACCCCACACTGGGAGCTCACACAAACCCCACACTGGGAGCTCACTCACAGCCCACACTGGGAGCTCACACACACCCCACACTGGGAGCTCACACAAACCCCACACTGGGAGCTCACACACACCCCACACTGGGAGCTCACACAAACCCCACAGTGGGAGCTCACTCACACCCCACACTGGGAGCTCACACAAACCCCACACTGGGAGCTCACACACACCCCACACTGGGAGCTCACACACACCCCACACTGGGAGTTCACACAAACCCCACACTGGGAGCTCACACACACCCCACACTGGGAGCTCACACAAACCCCACACTGGGAGCTCACACAAACCCCACACTGGAAGCTCATACAAACCCCACACTGGGAGCTCACACACACCCCACACTGGGAGCTCACAGAAACCCCACACTGGAAGCTCATACACACCCCACACTGGGAGCTCACACACACCCCACACTGGGAGCTCACAGAAACCCCACACTGGAAGCTCATACACACCCCACACTGGGAGCTCATACAAACCCCACTCTGGGAGCTCACACAAACCCCACACTGGGAGCTCACACACACCCCACACTGGGAGCTCACACGCACCCCACACTGGAAGCTCATACAAACCCCACACTGGGAGCTCACACAAACCCCACACTGGAAGCTCATACAAACCCCACACTGGGAGCTCACATACACCCCACACTGGGAGCTCACACAAACCCCACACTGGAAGCTCATACAAACCCCACACTGGGAGCTCACACAAACTCCACACTGGAAGCTCATACACACTACACAGTGGGAGCTCACACAAACCCCACACTGGAAGCTCATACAAACCCCACACTGGGAGCTCACACAAACCCCACACTGGGAGCTCACACAAACCCCACACTGGGAGTTCACACAAACCCCACACTGGGAGTTCACACAAACCCCACACTGGGAGCTCACTCACACCCCACACTGGGAGCTCACACAAAGCCCACACTGGGAGCTCACACAAACCCCACACTGGGAGCTCATACACTCCCCACACTGGGAGCTCACACACACCCCACACTGGGAGCTCACACACACCACACAGTGGGAGTTCACACAAACCCCACACTGGGAGCTCACACACACCCCACACTGGGAGCTCACACACACCCCACACTGGGAGCTCACACAAAACCCACACTGGGGGCTCATGCAAACCCCACACTGGAAGCTCATACACACCCCACACTGGGAGCTCACACAAACCCCACACTGGGAACTCACACACACCCCACACTGGGAGCTCATACACTCCCCACACTGGGAGTTCACTCACACCCCACACTGGGAGGTCACACAAACCTCACACTGGGAACTCACACAAACCCCACACTGGGAGCTTATACAGACTCCGCTCTGGGAGCTCACAAACACCTCATACTGGGAACTCAGACACACCCCACACTGGGATCTCACACACACCCTACACTGGGAGCTCACACACACCCCACACTGGGAGCTCACACACGCCACACTGGGAGCTCACACACACCCCACACTGGGAGCTCACACACACCCCACACTGGGAGCTCACACACACGCCACACTGGGGGCTCACACAAACCCCACACTGGGAGCTCATACACACCCCACACTGGGAGCTCACACACACGCCACACTGGGGGCTCACACAAACCCCACACTGGGAGCTCATACACACCCCACAGTGGGAGCTCATACACACCCTACACTGGGAGCTCACACACACCCCACACTGGGAGCTCACACACGCCACACTGGGAGCTCACACACACCCCACACTGGGAGCTCACACACACGCCACACTGGGGGCTCATACAAACCCCACACTGAGAGCTCACACACACCCCACACTGGGAGTTCACACAAACCCCACACTTGGAGCTCACACACACCCCACACTGGGAGCTCACACACACCCCACACTGGGAGCTCACACAAACCCCACACTGGGAGCTCACACAAACCCCACACTGGGAGCTCACACACAACCCACACTGGGAGCTCATACACACCCCACACTGGGAGCTCACACACGCCACACTGGGAGCTCACACACATCCCACACTGGGAGCTCACACACACCCTACACTGGGAGCTCACACACACCCCACACTGGGAGCTCACACACAACCCACACTGGGAGCTCATACACACCCCACACTGGGAGCTCACACAAACCCCACACTGGGAGCTCACACACACCCCACACTGGGAGCTCACACTCGCCACACTGGGAGCTCACACACACCCCACACTGGGAGCTCACACACGCCACACTGGGAGCTCACACACATCCCACACTGGGAGCTCACACACACCCCACACTGGGAGCTCACACACACCCCACGCTGGGAGCTCATACACACCCAACACTGGGAGCTCACACACACCCCACACTGGGAGCTTACACACTGCCCACACTGGGAGCTCACACACACCCCACACTGGGAGCTCACACACACCCCACACTGGGAGCTCACACACACCCCACACTGGGTGGTGTGAGCTCTGAACTCTAAGCTTCCGTCTCTGCTCAAGTCCGTACTGCTGAACCTAAAGATAGTGCCTTTTGGATGAGAATTAAATTAAGGCCCTTGTTGTTCTCTGAAGTGGTTGTAAAAAAAAAACTCCCATGTTACTCCTGTTAGAGGAGTTCTCCCTAGTTTCTCTGGTTGTCTGGTGAATCATTATGCCACAATTTGCATACTGAAAGAAATGATCTTGTCATATTGTGGGATCTTGCTGTATGCAAATCAACTGCTGGATGTTTAAAATTATGACACTGGCACTATTGTCAGTAAAATGGTTTGCAATGTCTCAATCTCATGAAAGGTGTGCTTTTTGGAAATCACGTTTATTTTTTCAATTTAATGTTTCTAATCAGGGCTCAACAATTTATGTACCCAACTAGAAAGTTAACAGAAGCTGGGAGGAGTGAGAAACCTCCCTGTCTGGACCAATGACAGGTAAAATCGAGTCTGTGAACAAGTTTGGCTCCACCTCCACAAGGACCTTTGACCTGCATTGCATTAGCACCCTGGCCACTGTGAGAGTGGACAGACTCCTCTTTCATTGTACCAGTGCTGTGCACTCAGTGTCCCTGCACAGCCATCAACAGGAACTGAACGAATGGGAAGTACCTGATGAACTGAACCTTTATCTTCCTTGCGAGCACACTGAAATCGATGGGCTGTGGCCTGAAATGTTTACCCACACAGTGTCAAGAGGAAGATATACATCGACATTAAAATGATTCTAAATGTTAGACTAATTGAACACTTACAGTGTTAACATGAATTTAGTTAATCATAGTGAAACAGCTCTATTCTATTTACCCTTTCCTATAAAGAGCTTTCTGTTGGTTCTGATGTATTGCATTAACAAAGGATCCACTATATTTCAGAGAACAATGTTTGAATCATATTAACATTTGTTTAGGAAAATATTCAAAAGCAACATTTGTAAAAATGACATTAAGCCAGCAGCAATAAGTTCCCAATGTTGTGAGGCCATCTGTGCGATGAAGACAGTGGGTGGAAGGGGACAGAATATATTCCGCTTTGGCCCATGAAAAGGGCTAAGTCTGAGGAAAGGTTCTGTACGTTGTCCAGTCTCTAGCATCAATGCATGGCCCTGGGCTCCTTACAAAGGAGGCAATATCTATTCCAGGCACACAATATTGCAGTGACAATCCGAAACAGCTTGTCATCCATTTTATAACTTGTGGATTTCAGAGGAATCCTTCAACAGTAGACAACCGAACTCAATTTGTTTTTAAATTGACAGTCAGTTTGAAAAGCAAAGTCCCCAGAGATGGACAGCAAGTGATAACAGAATCATAGACAGCATCACAGCAATGTTACCTCAGATCACTCAGAGCAGATCACTCTACTGGAAGCATGTTCCCTTGTTATAATGGAGTGGTTTAAAATGAGCCCAAACACTTATGTAAGACCATAAGACCATAAGACCATCAGATGTAGGAGCAGAAATTAGGCCATTCGGCCCAGAGTCTGCTCCGCCCTTCAATTATGGCTGGTATGTTTCGAAACCAGATTCTCCCACTTTCTCCCCGTAACCTTGGATCTCCTTAAAAATCAAGAACTTATCTGTCTCCATCTTAAATATACGATATGACCTGGCCTCCACAGCCTTTGGTGGCAATGAATTCTATAGATTCCCCACTCTCTGGCTGAGGAAGTTTCTCCTTATCTCCATTTGAAAAGGTCTTCCCTTTACTCTTAGGCTGTACCTTTAGGTTCTAGTGTCTTCTGCCAATTGAAACATCTTCCCAATGTTCACCCTATCCAGGCCTTTCAGTATTCTGTATGTTTCAATTAGATCCCCCATTATCCTTTTAAGCTCCATCAAGTATAAACCCAGAGTCATAGAGTCATAGAGATGTACCGTATGGAAACAGACCCTTCGGTCCAACCCGTCCATGCTGACCAGATATCCCAACCCAATCTAGTCCCACCTGACAGCACCCGGCCCATATCCCTCCAAACCCTTCCTATTCATATACCCATCCAAATGCCTCTTAAATGTTGCAATTGTATCAGCCTCCACCACTTCCTCTGGCAGCTCATTCCATACATGTACCACCCTCTGCGTGAAAATGTTGCCCCTTAGGTCTCTTTTATATCTTTCCCCTCTCACCCTAAACCTATGCCCTCTAGTTCTGGACTCCCCCATCACAGGGAAAAGGCTTTGTCTATTTACCCTATCTATGCCCCCCATAATTTTGTAAACCTCTATAAGGTCATACCTCAGCCCCCGACGCTACAGAGAAAACAGCCCCAGCCTGTTCAGCCTCTCCCTGTAGCTCAAATCCTCCAACCCTGGCAACACCCTTGTAAATCTTTTCTGAACCCTTTCAAGTTCCACAACATCTTTCCGATAGGAAGGAGACCAGAATTGCACAAAATATTCCAACAGTGGCCTAACCAATGTCGTGTACAGCTGCAACATGATCTCTCAACTCGTGTACTCAATACTCTGACCAATAAAGGAAAGCATACCAAATGCCTTCTTCACTATCCTATCTACCTGCTACTCCATTTTCAAGGAGCTATGAACCTGCACTCTAAGATCTCTTTGTTCAGCAACACTCCCGAGGACCTTACCATTAAGTGTATAAGTCCTGCTAAGATCTGCTTTCCCAAAATGCAGAACCTCACGTTTATCTGAATTAAACTCCATCTGCCACTTCTCAGCCCATTGGCCCATCTGGTCAAGATCCTGTTGTAATCTGAGGGAACCCTCTTCGCTGTCCACTAGTACTCCAATTTTGGTGTCATCTGCAAACTTACTAACTGTACCTCTTATGCTCGCATCCAAATCATTTATGTAAATGACAAAAAGTAGAGGACCCAGCACCGATCCTTGTGGCACTCCACTGGTCACAGGCCTCCAGTCTGAAAAACAACCCTCCACCACCACCTTCTGTCTTCTACCTTTGAGCCAGTTCTGTATCCAACTGGCTAGTTCTCCCTTTATTCCATGAGATCTAACCTTGCTAATCAGTCTTCCATGGGGAACCTTGTCGAATGCATTACTGAAGTCCACATAGATCACGTCTATCACCTCTGCCCTCATCAATCCTCTTTGTTACTTCCTCAAAAAACTCAATCAAATTTGTGAGACATGATTTCCCATGCACAAAGCCATGTTGACTATCCCTAATCAGTCCTTGCCTTTCCAAATACATGTACATCCTGTCCCTCAGGATTCCCTCCAACAACTTGCCCACCACCGAGGTCAGGCTCACTGGTCTATAGTTCCCCGGTTTGTCCTTATCACCCTTTTTAAACAGTGGCACCACGTTTGCCAACCTCCAGTCTTCCAGCACCTCACCTGTGACTATCGATGATACAAATATCTCAGCAAGAGGCCCAGCAATCACTTCTCTAGCTTCCCACAGAGTTCTAGGGTACACCTGATCAGGTCCTGGGGATTTATCCACCTTTATGCGTTTCAAGACATCCAGCACTTCCTCCTCTATAATTTGGACATTTTGCAAGGTCTCACCATCTATTTCCCTACAGTCTATATCTTCCATATCCTTTTCCACAGTATAAACTGATGCAAAATACTCGTTTAGTATCTCCCCCATTTTCTGTGGCTCGACACAAAGGCCGCCTTGCTGATCTCTGAGGGGCCCTATTCTCTCCCTAATTACACTTTTGTCCTTAATATATTTGTAAAAACCCTTTACGTTCTCCTTAATTCTATTTGCCAAACCTATCTCATGTCCACATTTTGCCCTCCTGATTTTCCTCTTAAGGATACTCCTACTGCCTTTATACTCTTCTAAGGATTCTCTCGATCTATCCTGTCCTCAAACGTTCCTCAAATGTTAAGCTTTTTATTCCTGGGACCACTCTCATGAACCACCTCTGAACACGCTCCAGGGCCAGTACATCCTTCCTGAGATATTGTGGCAAACACTGTGCACAATACTCCAAATGTGGTCTGACCAGAGCCTTATAGAGCCTCAGAAGTACATCCCTGCTTTTATAAGACCATAAGACCATAAGACATAGGAGCGGAAGTAAGGCCATTCGGCCCATCGAGTCCACTCCGCCATTCAATCATGGCTGATGGGCATTTCAACTCCACTTACCCGCATTCTCCCCGTGGCCCTTAATTCCTTGTGACATCAAGAATTTATCAATTTCTGCCTTGAAGACATTTAGCGTCCCAGCCTCCACTGCAATGAATTCCACAGGCCCACCACCCTCTGGCTGAAGAAATGTCTCCGCATTTCTGTTCTGAATTTACCCCCTCTAATTCTAAGGCTGTGTCCACGGGTCCTAGTCTCCTCACCTAACGGAAACAAGTTCCTAGCGTCCACTCTCTCCAAGCCATGTATTATCTTGTAAGTTTCTATTAGATCTCCCCTTAACCTTCTAAACTCCAATGAGTATAATCCCAGGATCCTCAGCCGTTCCTCGTATGTTAGACCTACCATTCCAGGGATCATCCGTGTGAATCTCCGCTGGACATGCTCCAGTGCCAGTATGTCCTTCCTGAGGTGTGGGGACCAAAACTGGACACAGTACTCCAAATGGGGCCTAACCAGAGCTTTATAAAGTCTCAGTAGCACAACAGTGCTTTTATATTCCAACCCTCTTGAGATAATTGACAACATTGCATTCGCTTTCTTAATCACGGACTCAACCTGCATGTTTACCTTTAGAGAATCCTCGACTAGCACTCCCAGAGCCCGCTGTACTTTGGCTTTATGAATTTTCTCACCGTTTAGAAAGTAATCCATGCTTCTATTCTTTTTTCCAAAGTGCAAGACCTCGCATTTGCTCACATTGAATTCCATCAGCCATTTCCTGGACCACTCACCCAAACTGCCTAGATCCTTCTGCAACCTCCCCACTTCCTCAGTACTACCTGCCTGTCCACCTAACTTTGTATCATCAGCAAACTTCGCTAGAATGCCCCCAGTCCCTTCATCCAGATTATTAATATATAATGTGAACAGCTGCGGCCCCAACACTGAATCCTGCGGGACACCGCTTGTCACTGGCTGCCTTTCCGAAAAAGAACCTTTTATCTCAACTCTCTGCTTTCTGTCAGACAGCCAATCCTCAATCCATACCAGTAGCTCTCCTCAAACACCATGGGCCCTCACCTTGCTCAGCAGCCTCCCGTGTAGCACCTTATCAAAGGCCTTTTGGAAATCTAGGTAGACCACATCCACTGGGTTTCCCTGGTCTAACCTACTTGTCACCTCTTCAAAGAACTCCAACAGGTTTGTCAGGCACGACCTCCCCTTACTAAATCCATGTTGACTTGTTCTAATCCGACCCTGATCTTCCAAGAATTTAGAAACCTCATCCTTAATGATGGATTCTAGAATTTTACCAACAACCGAGGTTAGGCTAATTGGCCTATAATTTTCCATCTTATGCCTTGATCCTTTCTTGAACAAGGGGGTTACAACAGCGATCTTCCAATCATCCGGGACTTTCCATGACTCCAGTGACTTTTGAAAGATCTCAGCCAACGCCTCCGCTATTTCCTCAGCCACCTCCCTCAGAACTCTAGGATGTAACTCATCAGGGCCAGGAGATTTATCAATTTTAAGACCTTTTAGCTTTTCTCACACTTTCTCTTTTGTAATGGCAACCATACTCAACTCAGCCCTCTGACTCCCTTTAATTGTTGGGATATTACTCATTTCTTCCACTGTGAAGACTGATGCATAGTACTTATTAAGTTCTCCTGCTATTTCCTTATCTCCCATCACTAGGCTTCCAGCATCAGTTTGAAGTGGCCCAATGTCTACTTTTGCCTGTCGTTTGTTTCTTATGTATTGAAACTTTTACTATCATTTCTAATATTAGTGGCTAGCCTACCTTCATATTTGATCCTCTCCTTCCTTATTTCTCTCTTTGTTATCCTCTGTTTGTTTTTGTAGCCTTCCCAATCTTCTGATTTCCCAGTGCTCTTGGCCACTTTATAGGCTCTCTCTTTTTGTTTGATAGATTTCCTAACTTCCTTTGTCAGCCATGGCTGTCTAATCTCTCCCCGGATAATCTGTCCTCAATTTTACCCACAAACCTCTGCCATTTTTGTTCTACTGCCTTCCCTGCTAGGCTCTGCTTCCAGTCTATTTTCGTCAGTTCCTCTCTCATGCCCTCATAATTACCTTTGTTTAACTGTAACACCATTACATCCGATTTTGCCTTCTCTCTTTCAAACTGCAGACTGAACTCTACCATATTATGATCGCTGCTTCCTAAGTGTTCCCTTACTTTAAGATTTTTTTATAAAGCATGGTTCATTACATAGCACTAGGTCCAGAATAGCCTGCTCCCTTGTGGGCTCCATGACAAGCTGTTCCAAAAAGCCATCCTGTAAGCATTCCATGAATTCCCTTTCTTTGGATCCACTGGCAACATTATTTACCCAGTCCACCTGCATATTGAAGTCTCCCATGATCACTGTGACCTTGCCTTTCTGACATGCCTTCTCTATTTCCCGGTACATGTTGCGCCCCTGGTCCTGACCACTGTTAGGAGGTCTGTACATAAATCCCATTATGGTTTTTTTGCCTTTGTGGTTCCTCAATTCCACCCACACAGACTTCACATCACCCGACGCTATATCATTCAGCACCACAGATTTAATTTTGTTCTTAACTAACAAGGCAACCCCGCCCCCTCGGCCCACCTCCCTGTCTTTTCGATAAGTTGAAAACCCTTGGATGTTTAACTGCCAGTCCTGACCCCCCTATAACCACGTCTCTGTGATGCCTACCACATCATAATCATTTACGATGATCTGTGCCATTAGTTCATCTGCTTTGTTACGAATGCTACGAGCATTCAGGTAAAGTGCCTTAATGCTAACTTTCTTAACATTAGAGATATTGGAAGTCATAAGATGTCCTAAGTTATCCTTCCTTTTTGCTGCATTCCCAATCTGCCTCAAGTTTAAATCTGCCTGCACATATGCTATCCTGCCGCTTATCTTTCCATTTAACTCCATACTCCCTGTCGCTTTCACTTTCCCTTCCCCCCAGCTCAGATGTTTAAAGTCCTACTGACCACCCTATTTATCCTCTTCGCTAGAACATTGGTACCTGATCGGTTCAGGTGGAGACCGTCCCAACGGTACAGATTCCCCCGGTTCCAAAACTGATGCCAATGCCCCATGAAGTGGAATCCCTCTTTCCCACACCAATGCCTTAGCCACGTGTTTACTTCTCTAATTTTCTTATCCCTATGCCAATTGGCACGTGGCTCGGGCAGTAATCCAGAGATTATGACCCTTGAGGACCTGTACTTCAATTTCCTTCCTAGTGCTCGATAATCCCCAAACAGGCCCTCCACCCTAGCTTTGCCTATGTTGTTAGTCCCAACGTGGACCACAACTGGATCCTCCCCCTCCCGCTCCAATATCCTTTCAAGCCGGTCGGAGATGTCTCGCACCCTGGCACCGGGCAGGCAACACACCATGCGAGACTCCCGATCCGGCTTGTATAGGATACCATCTGTCCCCCTAATTATAGAATCCCCTATAACCACTACTTGTCTATTAGCTCCCCCCTCTTGAATGGCCTTCTGCACCATGGTGCCGTGGTCAACTGGCTCATCCTGTCCAGAGCCCTTTTCCTCATCCGTACAGGGAGCAAGAATCTCATACCTGTTGGACAAGGTCAAGGGTCGAGGCTCCTGCACTCCTGAACTCAGGTTCCCCCTACCTGCCTCACTTACAGTCACACTCTTTTGTGCCTGATCACTAACTGGATGTGAATTACTTAATCTCCCAGGTGTGACTGCCTCCTGAAACAAAGCATCCAGGTAACTCTGCCCCTCCCGGATGTGCCGCAGTGTTTGAAGCTCAGATTCCAGATCATCAACTCTGATCCGGAGTTCTTCCAGCAACCAACACTTGCTGCAGATGTGGTCACTGCCGTTCACAATGGGATCAGCCAGCTCCCACATCATACAGCTACAGCACATCACCTGCCCAGCCATCTCTGCTTGTTAATTACTTTATTATTTTGGACAGGTTTGAGTTAAGATACTTCCTGATCCCCTCAAAATACATGCCATCATTGCACTTGCCTTCCTAACTACTGACTCAACCTGCGAGTTTACCTTGAGAAAATCCTGGACGAGAACTCCCAAGTCTCTTTGCACTTCAGATTTCTGAATTTTCTCCCCATTTAGAAAATAGTCCATGCCTCTATTCTTCCCACCAAAGTGCATGACCTCACACTTTACCTCACACTCCAGCTGCCACTTCTTTGCCCAGTCTCCAAACCTGTCTAAATCCTCCTGCATCCTCCCCGCCTCCTCAATGTTACCTGTCCCTCTACCTATCTTTGTATCATCTGCAAACTTAGTAAGAATGCCCTCAGTTCCTTCATCTCGATTGTTACTGTATAAAGTGAACAGTTGTGATCCCAACACTGAGCCTTGGGGAACACCACCTGTCACCGGCTGCCATCCTGAGAAGGACCCTTTTATCCCCACTCCCTGCTTCCTGCCAGACAGCCAAGCTGTCATCCATGCTAGCACCTTGCCTCTGACACCGTGGGCCTGAGGAATGTGACACTTGTACAGTCAGTTGTAGTAAATGTCTGTTGGATTCTTCAAAAGCGTGGCACCTGTGCTCAGTTTCTTAGTGAGAAGAGATAACATATACTTTGCCACACTAGCTGGAGGCAAACTCACATTTGATCTATTGAGTCCATCTGATCACAGCAGATATGCTGGGCTTGCACATCTCAGATCTTATTGGCACACACCTACGTTGATCTCTGACAGAAACTCTGAATCTCAATGACTCAATCACTTCATAACAATGAGTGACTCTGCTCTTTCCCTTATCTCTGGAGCACTATTGTACAGGCAACAAATCCACGTGAGACAGGTACGGCTATTGGCAGCAGCAGGCACATGTTGTTTGGATAGATAAGCAAAGATTGGTCTCGATATTTGCTTTTCAAAGTGACTAATGGTGCTTTCTGTAAAGTGTTTAGGTGAGAAAAAAGTACTTTGTTTGGAGATGATCGCAATGAACCCTCAGTTTTGCCATATTGTATTCTGATCAGAAGGTGGTTAATTTTGTTTCAACAGGGTTTTGTAAAGAGCAGAATCTCAATGCTCCCTTTTCTTTAAGCCAGACTTGCACTCCAGGAGGAACATATCTGTCACACTATTGACGGAGAATACCTGGGCAATGTCCAGCCTGGCAAACAGTTGAGAAACCTGATCACAAGTAACCTAAGCATGACTGAGAGCTGCAAATAACAGTGAGCTCTGCCTCTGGAAAGAAGCCGGAAAGAGGTTCAGTCAGACTGCAATTCATTTAAAGGCCAGTGAGCACGTGCAGAGAGAAAACTAATCTCATTGGGGAGTGACAGAAAGCAGTTGCCAGTCTCAAGGAGAGAAAGCCTTCAGATATTTCAATAATTCAAAAAAACAATCAACTAAACTGGACAAATGGAGACCATCTCCCTCTACCCCAGTCCCAGTGATGACCCACTCCAATACTGGCCTTCTTTATCTTTATTCATTCATGGGATCGTTGGCTGGGTCAGTATTTATTGCCCGCCCCTAATTGCCCCTTGAGAAGGTGGGGGTGAGCTGCCTTCTTGAACCGCTGCAGTCTATGTTGACCCACAAGAAGGGGAATCCCAGGATATTGACAGTGAAGGAACAGAGACATATTTCCAATCAGGATGCGGAGTGGCTTGGGGAGGATAATTTCCCGTTGTCATTAAGACTCCAGTCTCTGTTTCAATTCCCTGACCCCCTCTGTCAGTGATGACACCATTTCACATTCAATACAGCGCTGTGTCCAATCCATGCAGTCAGATGATGTCACAGGGCGGGTCTGCAGAAGGGCTACTTTGAAATTAGGGTAATCAGTCAGCCAGGAGCGACTCAGTGGTGCGGTGGTTAGCACTGCTGCCTCACAGCACTAGGGTCCCAGGTTCGATTCCAGCCTCGAGTGACTGTCTGTATGAAGTTTGCACATTCTCCCAGTGTTCTGTGTGGGTTTCCTTCGGGTTTCCTCCCACAGTCTAAAGATGTGCAGGCCAGGTGAATTGGCCATGGTAAATTGCCCATAGTGTTAGGTACATTAGCCAGAGGGTCTGGGTGGGTTAATCTTCGGAGGGTCGGTGTGGACTTGTTGGGCCGAAGGGCCTGTTTCCACACTGTAGGGAATCTTTCTTCTAACCACAAGGCATTCCAAAGCATGTTACAGCCAACAAAGTGATCACTGCGGTAAGGCAGAGTCACCATTGTCCCAGAGGACCATGGGGCTGCTCTCTGATTACAGAGAGAGAAACAACTGGTGGGAAGTTAACCAGAGAGTTATCATACCTCAGGCGCGAGGAGAGGTTGAGAAGATGGGGCCTTCATGGTGACCTCAGCCAGTGCAGGAATTGATTCCAGACTGTTGGCATCACTCTGCATCACAGACTCACCATCCAGCCAACTGAGCTAACTGACACCATCACTTATGAGGAGAGACTGAGGAGATTGGGATGATGCTCAATGGAATTTGGAAGAATGATGGGTGATCTTACAGAAACATATAAAGTAATGAGGATAATAAATAAGGTAGAAGCAAGGAGGTAGTTTCC
This sequence comes from Chiloscyllium plagiosum, assembly GCF_037043375.1. Classification (NCBI taxonomy): domain Eukaryota; kingdom Metazoa; phylum Chordata; class Chondrichthyes; order Orectolobiformes; family Hemiscylliidae; genus Chiloscyllium; species Chiloscyllium plagiosum. The sequence continues at coordinate 2,348,076 of NW_028270168.1, read as the reverse complement.
AGTGGTGGAAGAATCTAGAATATTAGGGCCTAGCCTCAAAATAAGAGGGAAACAGATTTGGAACTGAGCTGAGGAGGACCTTCTTCACCCAAAGGGTTGGGAATTTATGGAATTCCCTGCTCGGTGAAGGAGTTGAGGCTTCCTCATTGAATGTTTTTAAGGAGTAGACAGATAGATTTTTGAACAGTAAAGGAATTAAGGGTTATGATGAGAGGGCGAGTAAATGGAGCTAAGATCAGCCATGATTGTATTGAATGGCAGAGCAGGCTCAAGGAGCCAGATGGCCTACTCCTGCTCCTGGTTCCTATCCTCTTCTTCTATTGTTGGAAACACAACAGATAATTTTAACATTGCATACACTCAGAAACAACAACTGCCTAAATCATGCATTTTTAAGATGTTGACTGTGGGATAAGTATTGACCAACTCCCCTTCTTCACCTTGAATTAATGACATGGGATTTTCTGTGTCCAGCTGAGGGCCTAGCCAGTGCTGCCTGTCACTTCATAGCACTCCCTCAGCACTGACCCTCCGACAGTGCGGCACTCCCTCAGCACTGACCCTACGACAGTGTGGCACTCCCTCAGCATTGACCCTCCGATAGTCTGGCACTCCCTCAGCACTGATCATCTGACAGTGCAGCACTCCCTCAGCACTGACCCTGTGACAGTGCGGCACTCCCTCAGCACTGACCCTCCGACATGCAACGCACCCTCAGCACTGACCCTCTGACAGTGTGGCACTCCCTCAGCATTGACCCTCCGACAGTGCGGCACTCCCTCAGCTCTGATCCTCCGACAGTGCAACGCACCCTCAGCACTGACCCTCTGACGGTGCGGCACTCCCTCAGCACTGACCCTCCGACAGTGCAACGCACCCTCAGCACTGACCCTCTGACAGTGTGGCACTCCCTCAGCAGTGATCCTGTGACAGTGCAGCATTCCCTCAGAGTTGCACTGAATTGTGTGCTGATATTTTGTGCTCAAGTCCCTGGAGTGGGATTGAAATCCATAATTAAAGGTGTATGTTCAGTATTTATCTTCTATAACTTTGCTGCTGTTCGGGACGATCCTGATCATGCTCCAATTCCAGTTCAACCATTTCGCACTTTCACAAAATGCAAGCACATCCCTTAAAGCGATGACAATCGACAGTAGCCAATAGGAAAGCTTGTGGCTGCAGACACTACAATGCAGTCACATCACACATTCTCCAGAAGAAACCATCAGCGGTGGTTGTCACCTTGTCTGTGAATGGTACAGTCCAAAACACATGGAAAATCAATGGCATGTTACACCTCACCGTGGAAAGAAAGGACAGTTAAACAGAAAGAAAACAAAGGATAGTTTCATCTTCTAGCCATGGCTGACTGTAAAATGAATGAGATTAATGTCTGTTGCTTAAGAGGCCTTGTATGTTTGGAATTTAATCCAGGGTGTTTGACAAAATAGAATGATAATAACAGAACTGAGTGATCTAACAGACCTTCCTGGAGCACCAAAATTTCACTTCATATCAAACTGATCTACAAAGACACTGAAAGAGAATTTTACATCCCAATTACGATACACCGATGTCACAGACAGCATTCCCGGGGTGAATTATTGTTCAGTGAAGTCAGTGAAAGGGTTGTCTTCAGAGCTGTGCACTTCTTCAGACGAGCAGTAAATATTACGTTCACTTCAGCCCTGTCTCTGCGTTGGGAGGTTTGGGTTCAAGCCTCACTCTATAATCTGAGCATAGCATCGAGCCCTGCGCAAGACGGCTGACGGAGTGCTGCACTGTTGGAGGGTCATTGCTGAAGGAGTGCTGCACTGTCAGAGAGTCAGTGCTGAGGGAGTGCTTCACTGTCGGACGGTCAGTGCTGAGGGAGTGCTTCACTGTCGGACGGTCAGTGCTGATGGAGTGCTGCACTGTCAGAGGGTCAGTGCTGAGGGAGTGCTGCACTGTCGGAGGGTCAGTGCTGAGGGAGTGCTGCACTGTCAGACGGTCAGTGCTGAGGGAACATTGCAGTGTCGGACGGTCATTGCTGAAGGAGTGCCACACTGTTGGAGGGACAGGGCTGAGGGAGTGCTGCACTGTCGGAGGGTCAGTGCTGAGGGAGTGCCGCATTGTTGGTGGATCAGTGCTAAGGGAACGCTGCACTGTCGGAGGGTTAGTGCTGAGGGAGTGCCGCACTGTCAGAGGGTCAGTGCTGACGGAGTGGCGCACTGTCGGTGTGTCAGTGCTGAGGGAGTGCTGCATTGTCGGAGGGTCTGTGCTGAGGGAGGGCCACATTTTCGGTGGGTCAGTGCTGAGGGAGTGCCGCACTGTTGGAGGGTCAGTGCTGAGAGAGTGCCGCATTGTCGGAGGGTCAGTGCTGTGGGAGTGGGCACTGTCGAAGGGTCAGTGCTGTGGGAGTGCTGCACTGTCGGAGGGTCAGTGCTGAGGGAGTGGGCACTGTCGAAGGGTCAGTGCTGAGAGAGTGCCACACTGTCGGAGGGTCAGTGCTGAGGGAGTGCCACACTGTCGGAGGGTCAGTGCTGAGGGAGTGCCGCACTGTCGGAGGGTCAGTGCTGAGGGAGTGCTGCACTGTCGGAGGGTCAGTGCTGAGGGAGTGGGCACTGTCGGAGGGTCAGTACTGAGTGAGTGCTGCACTGTTGGAGGGTCAGTGCTGAGGGAGTGCCGCACTGTCGGAGGGTCAGTGCTGAGTGTGTGGGCACTGTCGAAGGGTCAGTGCTGAGGGAGTGCCACACTGTTGGAGGGTCAGTGCTGAGGGAGTGCCACACTGTCGGAGGGTCAGTGCTGAGGGAGTGCTGCACTGTCGGAGGGTCAGTGCTGAGGGAGTGGGCACTGTCGAAGGGTCAGTGCTGAGGGAGTGGGCACTGTCGGAGGGTCAGTGCTGAGGGAGTGCCGCACTGTCGGAGGGTCAGTGCTGAGGGAGGGCCGCACTGTATGTTCTATCTGTTGAGATGTAAAACTGAGGCCATTTACACATCAGCAGGACATCAGAAACCCAGTGACACAATTCGAAGAAGAGCAGGGTGTGAGCTTCTCTGTGTCCTGTCCAATATTTATCCTCCTACCACTGTCAATAAAACCTGATGATCTAAACATTTACTGCATTGATGTTTATGAAAGCTTCCTTCCTGTGAATTCTCTTCCACTTTTCCAGCCCAAGTGATTGTTCAATCAAAGTACTTTATTTGCTGTAAAACTTGAGGCATTTTCAGACTACGAAAGGTTTTTTTCCTAACCTCTGTGATTGTGAACATAGTGACAGGAGGGCTGGAAACCCTCTTTGTCCTACAGCATGGTGTGGGGATTATAGAATGTCCAAACTACAGTGATTTCTCTTGCTGTTCCCTACTCTGTGATTACATTGAAATCTATTTAAGTATTTCACTAAATATTTTTCTGGCTTAATGTGACCAAAGCTACAGGATTTTTCTAATTTATTGCCACTATTTAAAAATGGGGAGTGTTTAAACCCAAAGAAAAATGATGTGAATTAACATGAATGGATGTGGAATTAGGAATCTTCCATTGGACTGAGCAATTCTCAGGCCCTGGAGCTATTTACAATATTATATCTAATATTGGACTTAACAGAGAAGGTGGACCTGGTTCAGTCATTTCATAGAATCCCTGCAGTGTGGAAGCAGGCCATTCAGCCCAACAAATCTGTACTAACCTGCTGAAGAGCATCCTGGCCAGACCCACTCCTCTACCCTCTCCCCACATTTCCCATGACCAATCCACCTAGCCTGGATATCATTGGACTGCAGGTGGAGACCCACCCAGACACAAGAAGAATGTGCAGACTCCACACAGACAGTTGCCTGAGGTTGGAATTAAACCCAAGTCCCTGGTACTGTGAGGCAGCAGTGCTAACCACTGAGCCACCGTGCTGTCCAATCTCTTGTGTGTTTCTTTAGCTCAGTTGAGGCAACATTTTGGGTGGTAGATTCCATTTTGTGATGAAGAAAGTGGATAAAATTAGCAACCAAGGTACTGTAAAGAGGTAATTTCTCTCAAAGGGGTAGGATTGACACTCAGCTGCAGCCTGCACAGTTACAGAGCTTTCTGAAGCTCACTGTGTAGGATCCGAAACTGGAATCTGTGGAACTGCTCCCCATGAAGGCAGTGGCTTTTGGAGAAGAAGGAATAATTAAAGAGGTTAGTGAACCATTGGACTGTAAATATCAGAACCATCCATGCTCCATGGAAGGAAAAAATGCCAAGAAATGTAGATGCTGGAAATCCGAAACAGGAATTGTTGGAAAAACCCTTCAGAACTGAAAAAGAGTCACTGGAGCCAAAATGTTAACGCTGCTTTCTCTCCACAAATGCTGTCAGAGCTGTTGAGTTTCTCTGGCTGTGTGGCTGTGTGTGAATTCAGTGCAGATTGGAGGATTGATGATGTCAGTGGGATCAGCTGCTTTCTACTTCCTCTGAGCTTTTCATCCAAATCAATAAACATCCACCTCCCTGAGGAACTGCAGGAATGGAGTAATGTGTCAATGAGTTCAAAATACACTAAACAGAAATTGGTCGATCTCAGCGATACATTACTCCTTGCTGTATTCACTCAAAGTTTTTACAGCAATTGAGGAGATGTTTATGGTGTGGGTAAAAGGAACTGTATCAGGTAAAACTGACTTAAATTTATCCAGAACTTGAAGATACGCCTTTGGACAGGAGCACGTTCACTGGGATGAATCATCAGTGTTATCCTCAGTTATCTCTTCAGTAAAATGTACTGCAATTATTTGACCTGAAAATGTGTTGCTGGAAAAGCGCAGCAGGTCAGGCAGCATCCAAGGAGCAGGAGAATCGACGTTTCTGGCATGAGCCCTTCTTCAGGAAGGGCTCATTCCTGAAGAAGGGCTCATGCCCAAAATGTCGATTCTCCTGCTCCTTGGATGCTGCCTGACCTGCTGCGCTTTTCCAGCAACACATTTTCAGCTGTGGTTCTTCTCTGGCAGCTTCACTGAAATGAGCTATTCCTCTATTGGTGACGCTAGGTGACAGGTCAGCAGGATACATCACACAAAGCTGAGCCAAGGTCTGTCTCAATTTCTCCACAAAAGGTACAACACGATCCCATACAGGCCACTGGCCTCCCAATCACTGGCCCTTCCACTCTCCATGACCTCCTCCACCAGCACTATCTTCCCCCAAACTGACTCTAGCCTTTTGTACATTGCCCTCTCCTCCATGTTCCCAGGGACGTCCAGATCCCAGGAACTCAAATTCCGACTTACACCTGCCTACCACTTCACCTTTCCTTCCCTGCTCCAAGGTCCTTTTCAATCATGTTCACCTTAACCTTGGGGCATACCCAGGACAGGGGGTTACTGGCCCCTGGTCAGGAGCGGGAATCATTGCTCATGCTGTCCTGCTTCATCCACTTCCAGTAACGAGACTGTCGTTCTGAAATCAGCTCATTCAGTATGGAGGATAGATGGTTCCGATATTTACTGGAAAATCTCACTCAGCCATCAGAGATCACTTCACAGTAAACAGGAATGAGGACATACATATTAATAGAGTCACAGAAAGCAATTGGTCCCTGATGTGCAAAGTATTAAAAGCACATCACATTAGATTTCCCTACACAGTTCTGCCGGTTATATGGCAGCGCTGAGACAGTGAGTGAGCTGAGAACCCAAACACGACATCTGCTCTGAAACCAAAACAGACATTGCTGGTGAAACTCAGCAGGTCTGGCAGCATTTACGGGGAGAAAGGACAGTTAACATTTCTGGTCCAGTGTACCTTCTTCAGACATCTGCTGTGTTCTGTGATGTATGTGTGTGGACCTTTCCAGATATGGACAGCAGTACTTAAAGGTGGCAACAATGAAGTGATGTTGTATGTCACATCCTCATCATCGTTACTGCTGAACTGTACTTGAACCAGCATTCAGCGATGCGCATCTAACCTGGCTTCCAATCGCCACTCGACAGCATAGGTCTTCCCACTAACTGAATGTAGAAACAGAGAAAACAGGAACAGGAGGAGGCCATTCGGTCCTTCGAGCCTGCTCCCCCATTCAATATGATCCTGGCTGATTGGCAAACTCATTACCTTGTTCCCACTTTCTCCCCAATATCCTTTGATCCCTTTAGCCCTAAGAACTATGTCTAAATCCATCATGAAAACATTCAATGTTTTGGCTTCCAGCTCTGTCTGTGGCAGAGAATTCCACAGGCTCCCCATTCTCTGGGTGAAGACATTTCTCCTCATTTGGGTGCTAGGGATGATGACTATGATGGAACATTTATCCATACCAATGCCTAGACTGATATGAAGAACATCCACAAACAGCAGGCAGTGTATGCTGACACCATGGCCTGCCACAATAGAGCAGGGGAAACCTGAATTTGCAGATTTGGAGACAATAGATAAATACTGAGAGTTTCAGTCCAATGGAAGCGTTTTTCCTGGAATCATTATACTCCTCTGTGGCAAGACCAACCCACTGGAGTCAAGAAGGCGCCCTTTCAACATTACAGTCGTTCCAGAGTCAATCATGTGTCTGCGAGGTTCTGATGTGTTTTTCTCTGGGTTGTCTTTGCTTTATTACAAAGACTGGAGCAATCGTCTCCCATGGGGAGCAGTGTGGAAGAGATCAGCACAAGCTAACACAGCTGAAAGGCTCCCACTGAGCACATGAAACTGCCCCTGGAGGGAGTGGAAATTTGAACTGGAGCCAGGCGTGACTCCATATCTCCTGTCTGTCTGCAGAGATGAGCTCCTGTCAAAAACAAAACACGTTTCTGATAGATGCTGTGGTTTTCACGCATTGTGAAGTGAGGCTTCTTTATAAAAGGATAGGACTCCATCGGTTTTCAAAGGTAGTAGTATACAGACAAAATGTGCGGAAAAAAACTATTGCTTCTTGGAATCCAAACAAAGGCTTAATAATTCATCAAGTCAAATGTTTACCTATACCCCTGAGAACTGCAATAGGAATTCTACACAATAATCAAAAGTGCAGCATAAGATGACCCCCATCCTACTGTTTTGATGGGTTAAAGTTACATATCTGAGCCATAGAGCTCAACATAGACAAGATCATTCCTGAATCTATGAAGCTGGAACAGCTATCGAAACACAACAAAAAATAACACAATCTCCCTGTTGGAAAGTGAATGTAAAGTGAAGGCAATTAGCGAATAACCTGTGACCACTTGGTTCAAATGTTAAGATGAGCCATGTGCTGGGTCTCTGGGAGCAAATCAATACCTTCGGAAGGGGAGGAGGAGAGAGTGGCATCAAAATAGTTTACTTTAATATGGACCATCTGTGAAATTTTATCATTCACCCACAGGACGTGAATGTCGCTGGCTGGGCCAGTGTTTATTATCTATCCCGAGTTGCCCTTGAGAAGGTGGTGGTTAGCTGCCTTCTTGAAATGTTGCAGACTACTCAGTGTACATCAACTCACAATATGGTTAGGGAGGGGATTCCAGGATTTTGACCCAGTGATAGGAAAGGAACGGTGAAATATTCCCAAGTCAGGATGATCAGTGGCTTTGAGGAACTTGCAGGTCAGGCAGCATCCGAGTAGCAGGAGAATCGACGTTTTGAGCAGAGGTCTGTTACAGGTCTAGGAGACGCAGCGGTCTGTTACAGGTCTGGGAGACGCAGCGGTCTGTTACAGGTTTGGGAGATGGAGAGGTCTGTTACAGGTCTGGGAGACGCAGCGGCCTGTTACAGGTCTGGGAGAGTATGCGCAGAGGTCTGTTACAGGTCTGGGAGAGTATGCGCAGAGGTCTGTTACAGGTCTGGGAGATGGAGAGGTCTGTTACAGGTCTGAGAGATGCAGAGGTCTGTTACAGGTCTAGGAGACGCAGCGGTCTGTTACAGGTTTGGGAGATGGAGAGGTCTGTTACAGGTCTGGGAGACGCAGCGGCCTGTTACAGGTCTGGGAGAGTATGCGCAGAGGTCTGTTACAGGTCTGGGAGAGTATGCGCAGAGGTCTGTTACAGGTCTGGGAGATGGAGAGGTCTGTTACAGGTCTGAGAGATGCAGAGGTCTGTTACAGGTCTGGGAGACACAGAGGTCTGTTACAGGTCTGTGAGGCAGAGAGGTCTGTTACAGGTCTGGGAGATGCAGAGGTCTGTTACAGGTCTGGGAGATGCAGAGGTCTGTTACAGGTCTGGGACACACAGAGGTCTGTTACAGGTCTGAGAGATGGAGAGGTCTGTTACAGGTCTGAGAGATGGAGAGGTCTGTCACAGGTCTGGGAGACACAGAGGTCTGTTACAGGTCTGTGAGGCAGAGAGGTCTGTTACAGGTCTGGGAGATGCAGAGGTCTGTTACAGGTCTGGGAGACACAGAGGTCTGTTACCGGTCTGTGAGGCAGAGAGGTCTGTTACAGGTCTGGGAGATGCAGAGGTCTGTTACAGGTCTGGGAGACGCAATGGTCTGTAACAGGTCTGGGAGGTGCAGAGGTCTGTTACAGGTCTGGGAGAGTGTGCGCAGAGGTCTATTACAGGTCTGGGAGACACAGAGGTCTGTTACAGGTCTGTGAGGCAGAGAGGTCTGTTACAGGTCTGGGAGATGCAGTGGTCTGTTAAAGGTCTGGGAGATGCAGAGGTCTGTTACAGGTCTGGGACACACAGAGGTCTGTTACAGGTCTGAGAGATGGAGAGGTCTGTTACAGGTCTGAGAGATGGAGAGGTCTGTCACAGGTCTGGGAGACACAGAGGTCTGTTACAGGTCTGTGAGGCAGAGAGGTCTGTTACAGGTCTGGGAGATGCAGAGGTCTGTTACAGGTCTGGGAGACACAGAGGTCTGTTACCGGTCTGTGAGGCAGAGAGGTCTGTTTCAGGTCTGCGAGGCACAGAGGTCTGTTACAGGTCTGTGAGGCAGAGAGGTCTGTTACAGGTCTGGGAGATGCAGTGGTCTGTTACAGGTCTGGGAGATGCAGAGGTCTGTTACAGGTCTGGGACACACAGAGGTCTGTTACAGGCCTGAGAGATGGAGAGGTCTGTTACAGGTCTGAGAGATGGAGAGGTCTGTCACAGGTCTCGGAGACACAGAGGTCTGTTACAGGTCTGTGAGGCAGAGAGGTCTGTTACAGGTGTGGGAGATGCAGAGGTCTGTTACAGGTCTGGGAGACACAGAGGTATGTTACAGGTCTGGGAGAGTGTGCGCAGAGGTCTATTACAGGTCTGGGAGACACAGAGGTCTGTTACAGGTCTGGAAGAGTATGCGCAGAGGTCTGTTACAGGTCTGGGAGAGTACGCGCAGAGGTCCGTTACAGGTCTGAGAGATGGAGAGGTCTATCACAGGTCTGGGAGACACAGAGGTCTGTTACAGGTCTGTGAGGCACAGAGGTCTGTTACAGGTCTGGGAGATGCAGTGATCTGTTACAGGTCTGGGAGATGCAGAGGTCTGGTACAGGTCTGGGACAAACGGAGGTCTGTTACAGGTCTGAGAGATGGAGAGGTCTGTTACAGGTCTGAGAGATGGAGAGGTCTGTCACAGGTCTGGGAGACACAGAGGTCTGTTACAGGTCTGTGAGGCAGAGACGTCTGTTACAGGTCTGGGAGACGCAGTGGTCTGTTACAGGTCTGGGAGATGCAGAGGTCTGTTACAGGTCTGGGAGATGCAGAGGTCTGTTACAGGTCTGCGAGGCACAGAGGTCTGTTACAGGTCTGGGAGATGCAGAGGTCTGTTACAGGTCTGGGAGACGCAGAGGTCTGTTACAGGTCTGGGAGACACAGAGGTCTGTTACAGGTCTGGGAGAGTGTGCGCAGAGGTCTATTATAGGTCTGGGAGACGCGGAGGTCTGTTACAGGTCTGGGAGACACAGAGGTCTGTTACAGGTCTGTGAGGCAGAGACGTCTGTTACAGGTCTGGGAGAGTATCCACAGAGGTCTGTTACAGGTCTGGGAGACGCAGAGGTCTGTTACAGGTCTGGGAGATGCAGAGGTCTGTTACAGGTCTGGGAGAGTATGCACAGAGGTCCGTTACAGGTCTGGGAGATGCAGAGGTCTGTTACAGGTCTGGGAGACACAGAGGTCTGTTACAGGTCTGTGAGGCAGAGAGGTCTGTTACAGGTCTGGGAGATGCAGTGGTCTGTTACAGGTCTGGGAGATGCAATGGTCTGTAACAGGTCTGGGAGGTGCAGAGGTCTGTTACAGGTCTGGGAGAGTATGCGCAGAGGTCTGTTACAGGTCTGAGAGATGGAGAGGTCTCTCACAGGTCTTGGAGACACAGAGGTCTGTTACAAGTCTGGGAGACACAGAGGTCTGTTACAGGTCTGGGACAGTGTGCGCAGAGGTCTATTATAGGTCTGGGAGACACAGAGGTCTGTTACGGGTCTGGGACAGTGTGCGCAGAGGTCTATTATAGGTCTGGGAGACGCGGAGGTCTGTTTCAGGTCTGGGAGACACAGAGGTCTATTACAGGTCTGGGACAGTGTGCGCAGAGGTCTATTATAGGTCTGGGAGACGCGGAGGTCTGTTTCAGGTCTGGGAGACACAGAGGTCAGTTACTGGTCTGGGAGAAGTGATGGTGGGTTTGGTAGATGCTGTCTGAAAACCTTTGATGAATTTCGGCAGTGCACCTTGTAGATAGTACACACTGCTGCTACTGAGCATCAGTAGTGGAGGGAGTGGATGCTTGTAAATATCAATTAAGCGGGGGCTGCTTTGTCCTAGATGGTGTGGAGCTTCTTGCTGGAGCTGCCCCCATCCAGGGGGAGTATGCCATCACACTCCTCACTTGTGCCTTGTAGATGGTGGACAGGCTTTGAGGAGTCAGGAGTGGTTTGCTGCAATATGAGAGGAAGGATATTATTAAGTTGGAGAGGGTTCAGAAGAGATTTCCCAGGATTTTGCCGGATATAGAAGGTTTGAGTTAGAAAGAAAAGCTGGATCGACTGGGACATTTTTCACTGGAGGTAGAGAGGTGATAGAAGTTTATTTTACAAATGAGAGGTATGGATAGAGTTGATGGTAACTGTCTTTTCCCTAAGATAGGAAATTTCAAGACCGGGGGCACATTTTTAAGGTGAGAGGAGAGAGATTTTAAAAAGACATAAGAGGCATTTATTTTTACACAGAGGGTAGTTCATGTGTGGAATGAACGTCCTGAGGAAGTGGTGTATGTAGGGACAATTCCAATGTTTAAGAGATATTTGGATGGGTACATGAACAGGAAAGGTTTGGAGGGATATACACTGGGAACAGGCAGATGGGATTCGTTTAGTTTGGGATTGTGGTCTGCATGGACGGGTTGGACCGAAGGGTCTGTTTCTGTGCTGTATGACTCTATGACTCTATGGATTCATCTCTTATTCCTAAACTGGGTGCATGTTTGTATTGTGTCATTATTTTTTCTTGAATTTATTAACTAATAAACACACTTATTTATTATCTCAAGAAAGTCTGATTAAATTGCTTCTTTTTAAAATTGAAATTGCTTTGGGTCTGAGAGACAGAAATCCACAAAGCAGGGTTTCTCTTTCAGTTAACCTCATCGTGGATAACTGAGGAGACTGGTCAATCAAAACAAGCCTCTTTCCTCAGGACCAGAACAGTTCAGGGTCTCACAGCTCGAACCAAAATGAATTGGGCAATATTGCCCTGGAGGCTGTTTATCTCACAGCTCCACTTCACACGAACTTGTGAGAGGGCCCTCTATGTTTCGACTTGTCGTGAATATCCTGTCGTGTCATTTAAATTCAATTTTAGTAGAAACTGTGTCAAGAACTCTGAGCACTCAAGAATTGTATAAGGCAACAAGATTGTCTCCCTTATTAACTGAAAGGATTGGCTTGATTACTCAAAAGTTTGCGTGTGGGATAAATTTACAGTCTGGAGTTTTGCTGACCATGAGATATGGAGTTCAGTTACAGGTGTCTGTTTAGTTTACCTGATGATAGTCAGAAATAATTTCAACAAGGAGGTGGGACTGGAGAAAATTATATTTTGCATCTTTGTAGTTTAGGTGGAGGATGTCCACACAGAGGGTGCTCATGTTTATAACAGCAATGGATAAGGCTGTTACTCCACCCCCAGATCAGTCAATAACACTCTTCTCTGTGCCTGATCATTCAGACCTAAGCTCCATTTCGGATACAGAGCTTTTAATCTAAGCTCATTAAAGAAGAGTCAGATTGGACTAAAAACATTTACTCTGCTTCTCCTTCCACAGGTGTTGCCAGACCTGCTGTGTTTCTCCAACATTTTATTTCTGTCTCTACAGTGCTGCCCCTTTGTTGGAGCTGTCAGTGTTTTGTTCCGGCTTTAAATCTAGTTTCTGTTATAATGTTCGGCAGATATAAAATAATTTATTGGGATCTGTTAGAAGAACAGCAGTGAGTTCACCAGACCTTCTTGATAAAAATTATTTCCTTACTAATATCACCAAGAACAGATTAACTGGCCAATTATTTCGTTGCTGCTTGTGAGATCTTTCTGTGCAGAAGTTGGTTGCTGTGAATGATGACAGAGAAACTGTGGCAATATTTCAACAGAAACTAGTCAGAATTCACACTTTGGAGATGTGAGAAAGGTTCTGAAAAGACAGTTTTTTCCTCTTCAAGTAGATGAAAGGGCATTATCCCCAGAATCCAAACATTGCCAATTATAATCCCTCCAACAATGGGGTGGCTTCCAGTAGCCTCAGAACACAGCTCTGCAGCACCATATCCCTCCACCTCCCTCTCCTCCTTCAGCACTTCTCTGAAAATCAACCTCTCCAACTGCTTTCAGGAATCTCTCTCACTTCATATCTCCATGTGTCGTTCGGTGTCACATGCTTTTGTGAGGCATCTTGGGATATTTCATTGTGCTAAAAGGGCTATAAAAAACACATTCTTGTTGTTGCAGAATGTCAATGTGAAATCATGCCTTTATTTGACAGGACATTGTTTGGAGAAGTCTTGTTTAGATTCTAATGAGAAAATGAGCAAGTTGAGCCTGTATGATGTCAGTGCACTGGGTAGTTTTTCTGGTTGGCTCTGTTTTTGGAAAAGCCTAAGGAGATGGTGTCTGTCAGACAACCCCTGGAGGTGTGCTAGTGTTGCACTAGTTATTCCCTGCCATGACATGTCTTTTTCCAAGTTGTTTTTCGACAGATGTAATTGGTAATATCATAGGGCCACCAGATCATTGGAATATGCTCTTCTAAAGTTTTATATTTGCAATGAGATACATTTACCTAATGTACTGTTAGATATTACAGCTTGATTAAAAAGCTCCAATGAAACTATCAAGTGGAGATGGGATAGTTGTAAAACCAGACAGCAATGTAATAGTGATGAGCTGTGATTCACAATGTTTATAGAATCAGAGTCCTACAGCACAGAGACAAGCCCTTCGGCCCACACTGGGCCATGCCTACCAAAATGTCCATCCACACTAACCCCATTTCCCTGCACTTGGCCCATATCCTTCAAAACCTTTCTTATCCATATATTTGTCCAAATGCCTTTTAATTTTTTTTCTATGAGTGTACGTTAACAACATTTAAAAGGCATTAATAAAAGATTTGACTAACAAAATGCTCTTATTTTAGTGAACCAATTCAGAGGCAGTATTAGGAGTTTTGCAAGTTTCGACAATATCACTTTCAGAGTGATGTTAGTGAGATATGATCTTGTTCACTCACACTGAGTTCATGTGGAGAGTTTATAGGTGTTGCTAGTGGAAGGCTTTATTTTGTGTGTGGCACTATCCAGTGACAGTGTAAACTTGGGAAGTTATCCTAAATTTATATCCACCAACATTCAGACATTGGAAATAATCCCATATATGAGGCTTGATCAACACATTCATCTCACTAAAGCATGACATAATTTTTTTGAAGTTGATTTATTTGTGGGAAATAACAAGATTCTCATAAAACTAATCATCACTCGTACACCATTCAGAAAGCTAAAATAACTATGGTGACTTCATGCAACTCACTGTACTAGGTATACACTATCCCACGGGACCTCATTGATCTCACACATACACACACACTCTCTCTCTGTCTCTCTCTCAAAGGGATCTCATGGATCATGCACAGACATGATCCCACTGGTGTCTCAGTCCGATGTTCACATAAATCTGAACTGATGCCATTAAGCTTTTCCAAATTTAAGCAAACCGAGGGCAGTCTAGCCATGACTGGATTCAGAGAGCTCAGGACTGGGCACAAATTGAAGGTGGAATCTTTCTGCTCAACCCCACACTGGACAATGGAGAGAATGAGAGTGGTTTATGTTTCCATGGCACCTGACACAACGTAAGGATTGGGAAAGTATCTCTGAAATGCCACGCTGGAGGAGACACAACAGTCTATTATACTCTCAGCAGGATCCCACTGACCCACTCTAATTACCCACATTGAATTCTGCATCTGTGTAAAGATTTTGGATTAATAGAACCGTCAGGTTTTTGAAAAAAAAGTGTGAAAAATATTTGTAACAATTTGTATTTTACTATATTTATGATGCAAAAAACATTGCAAGAAAATGAACACACTGTTCATGTCTGCTGCTAAAAGATGCTGCAAAAAATATTCATTTCACACACGGAAGGAGAGCTGCAGCATTACTGCTGCTTTCAGACAAGGTAGCACCTGTTCGGAGATGCACATGTGGTTTAACTGTTCACAGGGTTTTGGCTCCAGTATTGTTTGTCTCCTGTTTCACAATTAGATCTCAGGCTGATTATTTACAAAACACATCAATCCAACTAATGAGCATGAGGGAGGGAGACCGAGGCTGTAATCAGCTAATCACTAGGTAACTGTACACCACCTTCCCCTGAGCTCACAGGAGTATCCAGCTTGTCAATATTAACATCGCTAAGGCAAAAATCTCATAAGGAAGTGGAATTTTTTTTAAAAACTTGGCTTCATAATGCTTCCACAACAGGTATTATGTGACTGTGTTGATGTTCCCCAGAGTTCCTTTTCCTTTCATGGGATATGGGCATTGTCAGCAAAAGCAATATTTATTGCCCATCCCTAATTACTCAGGAAGGTGGGGGGTGGGAGTGAGCTGCCTTCCTGAACCACTGCAGTCCATGTGCTGTAGGCTGACCCACAAATGCCCTTAGGGAGGGAATTCCAGGATTTTGACCCAGCAACACTGAAGGAATGGCAATATACAGGAACACAATCCTTTATCTGAAATTCCGAAATCCAAAAAGCTCCAAAATCCAAAATTGTTTTGGTGGAGTGTGGAGCGTCATTTTGGCGTGCAAACAGCTGACCCAACTCCACATCCACTCGACCATGTCGCTCAGATGTGAGGTGTCAGCGTGGCCCAGCACTGGCAGGTGCCAATTGTGTCTCAGCGCTCAGACTATTCACACGTGCGTCTGCTGTTAGGTAATTTTGTTTAATTCACTGTGAAAATGTCATGTATTCCAAAAGCCAAAAAATTCCATATTCAGAGAACTGAAACCAACATGCCCATTCTAAAATATGAGAGACTTAATAAACAATCCAAGTCTTTTTCAGTGTATAATTTCAGTTACATCACACTGTAAACTTTTGCTATAAATTCTGTGTCTTACAATCTTATTCCCCACAACCACCTGATGAAGGAGCAGCGCTCCAAAAGCTAGTGCTTCCCAGCAAACCTGTTGGTCTATAATCTGGTGTTGTGTAATTTTTAACTTTGTTCCCACTCTGACATTGGTGAAGCAGTTCTGGTCTGTAGGGCCAAGGGTACTATGCCATACCTGTGTTCAGGGGATTAGATGATTGAATTCTAACAGAGTTGGCACATGCATCACACTCACTTGTACACATGTCACGTACACAATCACTTTCACACATTCAAGGATGCATACAAGCCTAGCACACAGGTTATTGACAGAAAGCAGCACAGGAATCTAGACCTCTTTGTTTAGCCCACATCAGAGGAGCTATAAATAACTTTAGGTCCATTTCCCTCAGCCCTTGCCACCCACCCCCACACCCCTACCCACCCACTCTCACCAGTTCCCCAAATTGGAACAGTTGACTCAGCAAAACCTGCAGCTTGAAGATGTCTCAGGTCCTAAGCCTCGGACTGTGTCCCAGAGCCCAGGCTGGGTCGCTGAATCAGATTGTTTTTGATTTGATGAGGCCTGTCTGTGTCTGGGCCTGGGGTTTGGAGGGGCTGGAGAGAAGGTCAGCCATCCCAGCACAGGGGGCGTTCACACTGGAAAGGAGCAGGAGATTGGCCATGCAGAGTGAAGCAACGTTAACAGAGGGTTCTCTTAACCCACAAGACATGCTGGCATTTCACAGCTTCCTGTACAGTAGCTTTTCCAGTTTAAATGACACCATGAGGACGAGAGTTAAAGATGTTGATAAGGTGAGCCACTGCTCTGTAATGAGACATTCACATGGCCTGAGATCCACCCTTCTAGAAACTGACAGGTAAGAATCAGGAGGCTGGGAATATATTCCCCACCAGTAACATCTTAATATTAACCTTGGGGGTAAGTTAAGAAAAAGTTGTCTTTTAATTTTGTTGAATTGTATTTACATTTAAAAAGAAAAAAAACAAAACACTTTCAACAAATCATAAAAAAGCTGAATGTAACCATGTGTTTGTATGGATTGACAGAATTGGAAACGAGATAAAGGCTCTTCCTGCAATTTCTCAGCACAGCAGCTTACCGGCTCCATTTCAAGAAGATGGGACTTTGCTGAGAAATGCTTCGACTTGGTGTATCTGGTTTGCTTGGCTGAACCACCCCCGACACACAGAAGCCAACAGTGTGGTTTCATTGTCTCTGACTTACACCTTTATCAAATGGTAATTGGCAAAGTGTCAGAAGCAAGGCCCTGAAGTGAATGCTGGGACAGAAATCTCTGCCCAAGTTATTAATGATCCATGCTGCAGGGACAGCCCTGAAACAATCACCGTTTACAGTTCACAAATTCTTTCAGGCTACGTGACAGAGACAGAGAATCTGCAACAGGAACAGAAACTGCTGGAGGTGCACCAAGCAGTGTACAGTGGGAGGGCAGAGTGCCTCTGGATATGTAACTTATTCAGAACTTTGAGAAAGTGAGGACTGAGGATGCTGGAGATTAGAGTTGAGAGTGTGATGCTGGAAAAGCACAGCAGGTCAGACAGCATCCGAGGAGCAGGAGAGTCAATGTTTCAGGCAAAAGCCCTTCATCAGGGATGAGGCTTGTGGGCGAAGGGGGCTGAGAGCTAAATGGGAGGGGGTGAGGGGGTGGGGGGAAGGTAGCTGAGAATACGATTGGTTGATGGAGGTGGGGGTGAAGGTGATAGGTCAGAAAGGAGGATGGTGGGGATAGGTGGGAAGGAAGATGGACAGGTAGGACAGATCATGAGGGCAGTGCTGAGCTGGCAGGTTGGAATTGGGATAAGGTGGGGGGAGAGGAAATGAGAAATTTGGTGAAATCCACATTGATCCCATGTGGTTGTAGGGTCAAGGTGGAAGATAAGGCGTTCTACCCCAGGCGTCGCATGGTTGGAGTATGGTGATGGAGGAGACCCAGGATTTGCATGTCCTTGGCAGAGTGTTCGGCCATGGGGCAGTGGGGTTGGTTGATGCGGGTATCTCAGAGATGTTCCCTGAAACATTCCACAAGTTCCTCAATGTAGAGGAGACCACATCAGGAGCAATGGACACAGTAGATGACATGTGTGGAAATGCAGTTAAATCTCGGTTGGATATGGAAGGCCCCTTTAGGGCCTTGGATGGAGGTGAGGGCGGAGGTGTGGGCGCAGGTTTTGCAATTCCTGCGATGGCAGGGGAAGGTGCCAGGACGGGAGGGTGGGTTGTTGGAGGGTGTGAACCTGATGAGGGAGTCACGTAGGGAATGGCCTTTATGGAAAGTGGAAAGGGGTGGGGAGGGAAATATATCCCTGGTGGTGGCGTCTGTTTGTAGGTGGTGGAAATGTCAGCAGATGATGCGGTTTATGCGGAAGGTGGTAGGTGAGGACCAAGGGGTTCTGTCCTTGTTGCGGTTGGAGGGGAAGGGTTCGAGAGCGGAGGTGTGGGACGTGGATGAGATGTGTTGGAGGGCATCATCGACCATGTGGGAGGGGAAATTGTGGTCTTTAAGGAAGGGGGCCATCTGGTGTGTTCTGTGGTGGGACTGGTCCTCCTGGGAGCAGAGGCAGCAGAAGCAGAGGAATTGGGATAGCATTTTTACTGGAGGCAGAGTGGGAGGAGATGTAATCCAGGTCGCTGTGGAAGTCGGAGGGTTTGTAGAAGATGTCAGTGTTAAGTCAGTTGCCAGAAATGGAGATGGAGAGGTCCAGGAAGGGGAAAGTGGTGTCTGAAATGGTCCAGGTGAATTTGAGGTCTGGGTGGAATGTGTTGGTAAAGTTGATGAACTGCTCAACCTCCTCATGGGAGCACGACGTGGCGCCGATACAGTCATCAATGTAGCGGAGGAACAGGTGGGGGTGGTGCTGGTGTAACTACAGAAGATGGACTGTTTCCTTCACAAACAGGTCGAGGGTGGGTAACAGACCAGCACAGAGTGTCCAGGTGGATGAGGTGTGTTGGAGGCAGGTGAAGGGATCCTCAGAAGGTGGGTGGGAATCCTGATGGAAAACAGTATGCACAGAGGTGGCGGAAGAAGAGTTTGATGTCACCACATATGTTGGATTCATTGATCCAGAAGGGGGATGAATGTGAGGCCTTTGCTGAGGACTGATTGTTCATCCTCAGTGAGGGGGAGGTCTGAGGGGTTTGGTAAAAACACGGCAGGGTTTGGAGCTAGGACCTGGGGTGGGGCTGGAGCTGAGAGGTGGGTGGAGACTGTCTTTGGAGTGGGTGTGTTTTGGGATCATGATGATATCACCAACAGAAGTGACGCTCACCCTGGGGGTCGGAGGGGGGGTGAAAGCGGCGTCTCCTCATTTCCTCATTTCCCCTTCCCCACCTTATCCCAGATTGAACCCTCCAACTCCACACCACCCTGTCCATTTTCCTTCCCATCTACTCACTCGACCCACCTCTCTGACTTATCACCCTTACCCCCACCTTCATCTACCTATCACACTCTCAGCTATGCGCCCCCTCCCCCCCACTGGTTTATCTCTCCACCCCCGAGGCTCCCAGCCTCATTCCTGATGAAGGGCTCCTGCCCGAAACATTGACTCTCCTACTCCTCGGGTGGTGTCTGACCTGCTGTGCTTTTCCAGCTCCTCACTCTTCAACACTTACTGTGAACTTTGCAGAGCTATTTCCAAATCCACATCGAACATCGATTGTACAGACCAGGGG
Source organism: Chiloscyllium plagiosum (assembly GCF_037043375.1). NCBI lineage: Eukaryota > Metazoa > Chordata > Chondrichthyes > Orectolobiformes > Hemiscylliidae > Chiloscyllium > Chiloscyllium plagiosum. Next base: position 2,328,865 of record NW_028270168.1, on the reverse strand, counting down.
CTGTTTCTGTGCTGTATGGTTCTATCACTGAAACAGGGATTTCAGTTCCAAGATAATTGCAATAATCCACTTCAAACTGATATTTTTGTACTTGCAGCCAGCTGTGCTTTTCTCATTTCATTGACAATGAAAAGGGAATTGGCTTGGATTCAAATGAATACAGGAGGTCATATACATTACATAGCGCAGGCCCCACCTCTCTATACAAACACCATCCACCTGGCTCCTTATTGGAACAACAGGCATGCTAGTGACACTGAAGGCCTCACCCCAACAAATATGGACCAAACAGGTCAGTTAACAATGAAAACTGATATCTTTACATGAGCTGTTTTAAAGGCCTGTTATTTGGAAGGAAAGTACTTTGAGAAAATGTAGCCAAGAATAGCTTGTTCTGAAAACTCAACCGAAGCTGTGTTTTCCACCAGGATAAGGTCACGTGACGACATGTTTTCACAGCTCAGTATTTACAACACAATAACACTTAGTTCCCACCTCATTGTAAGCACCTGTCCTGATAATCAGCATCAGTGGCCATTACTTCCACAGCTACAATTCGGTCTCTTATTCTATTTGCAATGTGACAAATTTCTGTCTCGGGCCAATGTCCCTCACATTCAGGAGGGTCTCTAATTACTTAAAAATAATGAGGGTGAAGTTCTCATTAAGGGTCACTGCACCTGAAGCGTTAACTCTGCTTTCTCTTCACACATACTGGCAGACCTGCTAAGGTTTTCCAGCAAGTTCTGTGTTTGTTTCAGATTTCCATCATCCACAGTTCTTTGGGATTTTTTGGGGTAAAGTAGTGTTCTCTGGACACAGGGGAGAAAGTGCCATTATTTATTCTGCGGCAAGTTCCACTCACGTGTTGTTCCTCTAATTGGCATTGGCTCTCACTGTCCCATGCCCCCAAATGAAAGTTCTTATCTTCAGACAACTCCTGCAGCCTCTTGCAGTCTGTGTAGTGTTCGGCGGCCCATCAACCCTGTCTCTTCTTGCCTCTATTTGACCCATCACTGGTGACTGTTTCTCATCATCACAATCTGTGCTGTTGTCCACTTCACTCGCTGCCCCACCCCATCCTCATCTCTTTTATGACACTTTATTAAAATGCACTTTGTGGGTTTATTAAAACCCAAGATATTTGTCTCTCCTCCTGTAGCTTGGAATCTATTTTAACTGATTTTCTTTCTATAAGAGGCAATGTGACACTTTCAAATCTAAAACAATATATAAACAACATATTCCTGACTGGTCTCTTACATTTTACTGTCAAATTAGATCATCCAAAACTCTGCTCCCTGTGTTTGAAGTCTCACCCTTGCTTGGTTGATTTACATTGACTCAGGATTATAGAATTGCCTTGAAGTTAAAACTTACATCACTCTTTTCAAATCCTTCCATGGCCTCATTGCTTCTCCATCTCTGTCATTTCCTTCAGTCTCACAATCCTCTAAGGTATCTGTTCTTCCCCAACTCTGATCACTTGGCACTGCCATTGATGGCTAAGCCTTCAGTTTCCTCCAGGCTCTGGAATTTCTGGCTGTCACATCTTTAGCATCCAAGGTCATCATGATCACCACGATCACCACGATCACCACAATCACCAGGCCAACTGTCATAAAAACCCATCTCTTTCACAGATGTTCTTCAGGGAAGGAAATCTGTCATTCTTACCTAGTCTGGCCTGCATGTGACTCGGGACCCATAGAAATGAGGTCGACTCGTTGCTGTCCCCCTAAATGGTGTGGCTAGTTGACTCAATTCAAAGGCAGTTAAGGAAGTGCAACAGCAGCTAACCCGGCCAGTACATCCAGATCACAAGAAAAAATAAAGAAAGAATATAACTATGTACCATCAGGAGAGACGTTAGCTAAAATGTTAGCTGCTTGCTAAAATGAGGAGCTGTTTGTTTGTAATTAGCATTTTCAAACCTCAAATATACGGGTTTTATGTTTAGCTATTAGGAGAAATATTACATGAAATATATTTTGTCCTCAGCTCAGTTGAACCTCCAACCATCCCAACATAGACGGGGAATATTAAGGTTAGAGTAAACATGAAAATCTTCAAGTAGACCATTGTGGCTGAGGCCCGAGGGATGAGGGAATGTAGCTGATGAAGAAATGTAGAAAGAATCTGCAATAATTAACTTGAAGATGACAATAACTTCCCTGTTAATGTTAATTAAAGGAACAGAACTGGCTTGTAAGAAAATTGTTTTCATATTGTTAAAATAATTGCCAGATACCAGACATCACAGCTGCTTACTGACCAGACTTAAACATGGATTGTAGCTTCTAAAACTCTGAATTATATTCCTACTGAAAAAGACTGGATTGATAATTCACACAACACATGAGAGGGTTACAATATATCCTTGAGTGTGCTTGTGTGAAATTCTCATTGCTGGACAAACACAGGCATGTGATACATGCCCCAGTTATCCCTAGTATAATTTGTAACTAGTTTACAACAACTAAACTATTAGAATGTCTACCACAACTAAATTCCTTTCATTTTGGAGTTTAATCTTATGCTTAGCTGAAGATGTTCAGACTCCTTTTTGACCATGAGCTGAATTTCCAAATTCAAGTCCTCTCTCTCATTGAGACTTCTTGTATTCACCTTCACAACATTGTTTCAGTAAATGCTGGAATCACTCAGATGTCTTTGCCACCTCCACACAACACACCTCTTGTTTGTATCTGACTTTCAATGCTCCATCTTCAGTGGTTGTTTCTTCAGCTGCCTGCAGCCTGAGCTCTGCTATTACCCTCCTGAAACCTCCCTGCCTCTCCTTCTCATTCTGTCAGGAGCCTGCCATGTAGACCAGGATTTGTCTGTCTGAGCGACCATCTCTTTGCAATATGGGGTGTGGATTCATCCACATTGGATCGAATAGGTACCTGGGAAATGGCTTTTTATCTGAAACTTGTTCTACCCCAAATGTAAATTGTATTTAAAATTCCACAAGCCTTTATTGGTTTTTGTGACTTTGATTGAATTGTGCTGGAAAATAATTATTGTGCTATGTCTTACAATCTTATTCTCCACAGTCACCTGATGAAGGAGCAGCGCTCCGAAAGCTAGTGCTTCCAAATAAACATGTTGGACTATAACCTGGTGTTGTGTGGATTTTAACGTTGTGCTGGAAAAGGCCGTGTGACCAAGTGCAGTTTGATCCATAAAGACCTGGTTAGTGCTGGATATAAGCAGAGGGATGAAGAACTGAATTTGGTAACACCGTGTGCCAAGGGAGAGCCACTGGACGGAATCACTGTCCTGATCATGGTTCGACAATCTCATTTGGAAGCTACATGTGCGAGAATAGCACTGAAGTTTGGGTGGGAAGATGTTTGGATGCAGTTTCATAACAGACTTCCCTTTCATATCCCAGTTATAATGGGCACTCTTCCCAATGAGCCTCACAGCTCCACCTAAACCTCAATATGCCCATATAACGTTTCCAGCAGCAGTCAGTATTGGGTAAAATTAAGCACAGGATCTCTAGATGATTTTATTTATCACCTTTCAACCCATTGATACCGGGTCCAATCTAGCAACCAAATCTCAGCTCAAACTCAGACTGATAGGCCCAACACAGAATGAGTATTTATGGCCTTAAACATCCCTTGGTCTACCATAATCTAAGGTGTCCAGAGCCTCCATCATGTTCTCATCACGTCCCTGATTGTTGCTGAAATGCTGGGATTTCCTGTTCGGCAACGCCTTCATTTTCACATTCTCACCATTGATTCCAAATCCCTCCAATCGCTTGTCCCACCTTATCTCTGCCACCTTCTGCCTTACGACTCTCCCAAGACTCTGTGCCTCTTGGGTTGCATGCTTCTCGTTTTCCTCTCTATTTTTGAAGGTTATTCCTTCAGCTATTTTGGGTTGTAAGTTCTGGAATTACCTTCATAAACATTTCAACATCTCTTCCTAACTTTTGTTCTGTAAGATGTAGTCTGTTTGCTAAAATTTCAGTCATTTGACCTAATACCTCCTTGTGTGGTTCTCTTTGACAATGCTCTTGTGAAGTGCCCACAGAGGATATTTAGTTATATTAGTGTGCTGTATAAATCCAAGTCGTTAAAACCAGTGACCTCATTGTGTACAACTGACAAAGCCTTGAATCAATTCCTGAGAAGAATTGGGATGTCCAAATGTAAAAGCTAAAGGAAGGCAAACAACAGCAAATTCTTGCTCTTCGTTAACACCTTTGGAAACACTGGTCCCCCTTCAGACCTCCCTGAACTGGATCAGTGCTGTTGCTGAAGAACATTTGTAAATAGGAATTTCCTGTTTCCAAGCACTAAAATCCTGACAGGAGATTCCTGAAGGTACAGTGCATTTTGTTGAGATGATTGTTATGGATTTGAAAGCTCCCACAGCCAAGCTCCAAGGACTGGACATCCTTTTACTGATTGCAAAATGCAAGTTATTTTTCTTTACCATCTTTAAAGATGTTTGGAAGGGAAATCCTGTTGAACTTTGTTGAAAGGAGGGACAGACAAACTGATGAAGTCAATGTGTTACTGAGGCACAATTCAGTCCAAGGGCTACTCAACCCAATTCACAGCCTCTGTTCAATTTGTTGAGTTAAACACAGCAGAGTTGCTGCAATTAACTTTTGTGCCTTTGGGCTGGAGCAAGGACATAATCAGCCCATGTCCCTGCGTGTGATCACTAACCAGAAACTCCCACAAGCAAGTGTATATACCATGGAATATCCCCAACATCAAAACCTTCATGAACCCAATCAGAGAACACATTGCGCAAAAAATGAGGGGGTGAATCCATGTCAGTTGTCCTGTCTTCAGCCTGGGGCATCACCAACCTGCTCATGATAAAGAAAAAAATCACACAACACCAGATTATAGTCTGACAGCTTTATTTGGAAGCACTAGCTTTTGGAGTAGGGACTATAACCTGGTGTTGTGTGATTTTTAACTTTGTCCACTGCAGTCCAACACCGGCTCCTCCATATCATGGCTGTCCACTTATATGGATGTTAGTGTTGTTGAATAAGCTCAAGCTGTTCTTACTGAATTCATGAGGGGAGTTTGAAGTAGATAGCTTCACCATATCACTGAGCTCAGCCTGTACTTCACAAATATCCCTAAAATCCTCAAAGGGTTAATTATATCCAGCATGGTTAGTGAGGCTGTTTCTGGTGAGAGTCTTAAGTTAATGTGTTCATCAGAGCCTCTGTCTCCCTCCCCCAGCATGGAGCACCTCTCATTACAGATAATGGACTGGACAAATCCTTTGTACTTGGAAGATGTGAAGAGTGCAAAGGATTTCACAAACTGCCGATACCATCCAATTAGCGTCTATGTTTTGAACCCTCGATAAGACATGCTGTGATGGGAATTCTACAACAACACTGGCAGCTTTTACATTGTCCAGATTCAAGTTGACAGCAGTGGAGGGTGAGCTCAGAGTTTCTGGAATGATTTGACTCTCGGACATGCATAATAGAAGGGTGTAGCCAGTATTCTTTCTGGTATTGGATTTAGTGAAATATACCCTATGGAACAAATGCACATCAAGATGAAGTTTTTCATTCCTTTAATTTAGACATTGTAAGGGAAAATATATGTACTCCGTCTGTGTACCACTGTGGCCAAGCTAAGAACAGCTGGATTCACAGGCGAATGGTCTCACAAAAGGATTGCATATCTATGGTGTGACTTTATTGGCAACATACATCATTTAAATGTTTACAATTGTCACTTGAATAATGATAAATGCAGATACATGGCTCTATTCATTCCAAAGCATGATGGATAGGATATAAGAAAGGGGACAGATATTGTAGAGTGAGTGCATTGTGATGTAAATCCATATAAAATGGTTATTGTGTAGTTTTAGCAAGTTGTGTGGTAGGACCCACAAAGAACAAAATAATCTTTCATTTCTGTAATACCCTTCACAACTAAAGGACACCTCAAAACATTTCCCTGTCAATGAAATACCTTTGGGGTGCACTCACCATTGTAATTTGGGAAAAGCAGCAGCTAGCCCCCTCAAACAGCATGTGAGTGAGGGGTAAACAGTAGGGAGTGGGGTTTAGATGGGGAACCGTGTTCACAGAGATGTTCAATGGAACTCCAGGTGCTGTTTGCAGCTGTGTTTGTATTCCCAACAATGAAGCTTGTGACCTGAGGAGAAGGTGTAAAAGGGCTCACCAAACCACCTGACAGACTCATGTAAATAGATGAGAATTTACATGAACATAATGCCTGATTGTATCTCTCTGAAATTCCCCTGATCATTTTGCAAATTACTCTGAAGAGTAATCATTGTAAGAAATGCAAACATTGCGAACATTTTGTGCAAATGCAGATTCCAGAGCTGACAACGAAATGAACGAGCAGCGATCAGATTGTTGGAGAGGAGCTTTGCAGACCACACTATAGGCTGTGCTGACATGGCTACACCCTTGGACACTGAGCACAGGGAGAGGGAGCAGGGGTGGGGGAATGTTGGAGGGGTTATGGCACAGCAGAGCTTATTAGAGTTTCTAGGACAAATAATAGAACAGAGAGTATGGAAGAGGTCAGAAATCTAACTTCAGGCAAGACGATAAGAAAACAATTATGAGAAGAAGGTGCAGTCAATGCAGAACTGAAGGCATTGTACTTAAACTCACGCAATGTACAAAACAAGCACAGACTGAGATTGGCAGGTATGATGTGGGTCTCACAGAGACATGTTGCAAGGGAATCAGGGCTGGGAATGAAATATCCAAGGATACAGGCCATTGGGCAGGGACAGCAGGGTTACCTTGTTAATAAGAAATGAAATTAAATTGACAGCTCAAAGTGAGATAGAGAGTCGGAAGGTGTAGAATCTGTGTGGGTGGAGTTGAGGAACTGCAAAGGAAAAGCTCCTGATGTGTTGTGTACAGACCTCCTGGCAGTCATCAGGATGTGGAGAAGAAAATAAACCAGGAGATAAAAAAAGGCATGTCAGAATGGCACAATGACAATAATCATTAGGGTCTTCAATATTCTGGTGCACTGGGAAAATCAGGTTGGCAGCAAATATCAAGGAAGGAAACTTGTGGAATGTCCACAAGATAGTTTTTTGGAACAGCTTGTGGTAGAGCTGATGGATTTGGTGATGTGATGTGAGGCAGACTGGATTAGGGAGCTTCAGGTGAAGGAATCCCCTGAGAGGCACTGACCATAATATGATCAAATTCACCCTGCAGTTCGAGAGGGAGGAGCTGGAATCGGATGTTACGGTATTACAGTTGAATAAAGGTAACTACAAGGACAGGAGCAGCAATGGCAGAAATTTCAGGGACAATTCGAGAGGCATAGTGGAAATTCATCGCAATGAAGAAGGAACATATCAAGGGGAGGATGAGGCAACCATGGCTGACAAAAGAAGGCTGGGACAGTAAAAAGCAAAAGGCAAAAACTATACAATGTGGCGAAGATTAGTGCAATCCAAAGGATCAGGAAACCTTTAAAAACCAGCAGAGTATAACGAGAAAAGCAAAAAGGGGAGATAAGATGAAATATGAGAGTAAGCTAGCTAGTAATATAAAAGAAGATTGCAAGAGTTCTTTTTAAATATCTAAAAAGTAAAAGAGAGGCAAGAGTAGACATTGAACCACTGGAAAATTAGGTTAGAGAATAGTAATAGGAACAAAGAAATGGCAGAGGACCAGAATAGGCACTTTGCATCAGTTTTCATATTGGAAGACACTAAGCAGCATACCAGAACTTCAAGACTGTCAGGGGCAGAGATGAGTGTAGTGGTCATCACTAAGGAGAAGGTGCTGGGGACACTGAAAGCTCTGATGGTGGATAGATCATCGAAACCAGATGGACCACACCCAGAGTTCTGAAGGAGATCGCTGAGGAGATTGTAGAGGCATTGGTGATGATCTTTCAGAATCACTGGAGTCAGGGAGAGTCCCATAGGAGTGGAAACTAGCTAATGGAACAGGCCTATTGAAGAAGGGAGGGAGGCAGAAGACAGAAAACATAGCTTGGTTTGCTTGATCTCAGTCGATGGTAAAATTTTACAATCTATTATTAAGGATGAGATTACCGAGTGCATGTAAAACAGAGCAGAATCAGCACTGCAGGGGAGATCACGCCTGACAAATCTGTTAGAATTTTTTGAGGAGGTAATGAGTAAGTTAGGGAAAGGAGAGTCAGTGGATGTGATTCATTTGGATTTCCAGAAAGCCTTTGACAAGATGCTGCACAGGGGCCTGCTGAATAAGGTAAGAGCCAATTGTTATCGGGTAAGGTAATGGCATGGGTAGAGGACTGGCTGATTGGCAAAGGGCAAACTGTGTGGATAAAGGGGTCTTTTCAGGATGGCAGTGGAATTCTGTAGGGGTTTAGTGTTGGGACCACAATGATGTTGTGAAACTTGAAAGGGTTCAGAAAAGATTTACAAGAATGTTGCCAGGGTTGGAGGATCTGAGCTACAGGGAGAGGCTGAACAAGCTGGGGCTATTTTCCCTGGAGCGTCGGAGGCTGAGGGGTGACCTTATAGAGATTTACAAAATTATGAGGGGCATGGATAAAATAAATAGACAAAGTCTTTTCCCTGGGGTGGGGGAGTCCAGAACCAGAGGGCATAGGTTTAGGGTGAGAGGGGAACGATATAAAAGAGACCTAAGGGGCAACCTTTTCACGCAGAGGGTGGTACGCATATGGAATGAGCTGCCAGAGGATGTGGTGGAGGCTGGTACAATTGCAACATTTAAGAGGCATTTGGATAGGTATATGAATAGGAAGGGTTTGGAGGGATATGGGCCGGGTTCTGGCAGGTGGGACTAGATTGGGTTGGACTGAAGGGTCTGTTACCATGCTGTACATCTCTATGACTCTATGAGTCTATTCACTTATACATTAACGATCAGGACAAAGGAACTGAGGACATTGTTGCTGAGTTTGCAGATGACACCGAGACAGGTGGAGGGACAGATACTGTTCAGGAAGCTGGGAGGCTGCAGAAAGACTTGGACAGGCTGGGAGAGTGGGTACAGTAATGCCAGATAGATTACAATATGAGAAATTGTGAGGTTATGTATTTTGGTAGGAAGATTAGAGGGGTAAGCTATTTCCTAAAGGGGGAAAGGGTTTGGAAATCTGAAGCACAAAAGGACTCGAGAGTCCAAATTCAGGATTCATTTAAAGTTAAAACGCAAGTTCCGTTATCAGTTAGGAAAGCAAATACAATGTTAGCATTCATTTCAAGAGAGCTTTTATGCAAGAACAGAAATGTACTGCTGAGGCTGTATAAAGCTCTGCTCAGACCGCAGAGCAGTTTTGAGCCCTTTATCTGACGAAGAATGTGCTGGAGTTGGAGGGGGATCAAATAATTCCAGAGATGAGGGGCTTGGCATATGACTCTGGGTCTGTACGTAATGGCGTTTAGAAGATTGAGAAAGATCCAATTGAAGCTTACAGAATACTGAATGGCCTGGATAGAGTGGACATGGAGAAGGTGTTTTCACTAGGTGGAGAGACTAGGACCCGAGTGCACAGCCTCAGGGTGAAGGCTGTGCACTCGGGTCCTAGTCTCTCGGGTCCTGCAACCCTTTAGAACTGAGATGAGGAGGCACCTCTTCAGTCAGAGGATGGGGACTCTGTGGAACTCAAAGCTGCAGAGGGCTGCAGATGTCGAGTCTTTGAGTTACTCAAGACAGAGATAGGTTCTCGATCAGTAAAGGGGACCAAGGGTTACCAGGCGAAGGCAGAAGAATGGGGTTGAGAAACAGATGAGCCATGATCGAATGGTGGAGCAGGCTCGATGGGCCGAATGGCCTTTTCTGCTCCTGTATATTATGGTCTAAGTTCACACCTGAAAGATTCAGACCAACAAAGGCTGAATCTCTGTCACGTTTTCACAATTATTCTCGACACCAATTAAAGGTTCAGGTGGTTTCCAGACTGTACGTTATTGATGGAACCATGACGATTTCACTTGAACCAAAGAGAAATTATTCCATCAATGGAAAGTGCATGCTCCTGTCTTGGTACGTTCTTGGTGACAGAGCAGCCCTGGCTTACTGGCTGCTGACCTTGAGATGACCTGACATTTCTGGGCAGACATCAATCTGTTCCAGTGGTGCTGGAAGAGCACAGCAATTCAGGCAGCATCCGAGGACAGGCAAAATCGACGTTTCGGGCAAAAGCCCTTCATCAGGAAGGTTCAGGTTCCTGATGAAGGGCTTTTGCCCGAAACGTCGATTTTGCCTGTCCTCGGATGCTGCCTGAATTGCTGTGCTCTTCCAGCACCACATATCCAGAATCTGGTTTCCAGCATCTGCAGTCATTGTTTTTACCTACCTTCAATCTGTTCCAGCCAGCCTCAGCATCATGCCCAGAGCGCAGCAGTCTAACCTGCCAATAGGGGGTGAGGCTGGAGGATAAGTCCTCACCATTCACTTCTGTGCCAGCTAAACCCTTCCACAACAAACAGCAAACAGCACCAGGCCAGTGTTTCAGAGATTCAGAGAAGACCATTCCCCTCTGTCACAGGTTAAGGTGCCAACCTTTGATAGCAGCAGCCGTCGGCCACCCTGGCCTGCTGCTTGTCTCAGCACATGATTGACACATGTCTGGGAAGCCATCCAGCATTCTGGCTCCTCAGGTATTGTTGCAGTACCATAGCGAGCTCTCAACTGGGCACCAGCCTCCCACATTCTGGGGGGCAGCTGATGGGGGTTTCAGCAGCTCCATTCTCCTCTTCGTCTGTGGACTGTCCCAGATATTTCTGGGAGTTGATGGTGGGGGCAAGAGGGGAAAACCTCACAGTGACTGGGAGACCCTGAGGAACCTGGCAAACTTGGCAAATCACACAGCAAGAGCTCCTTTGAAAGTTATTACCATGCTGCCTACCCAGGAACTGGCTGGGTTGAGATGGAGTGAGGATGAAAGAGTTGAAACTTTATTGCTGGAACAGCACAGCAGGTCAGGCAGCATCCAGGGAACAGGAGATTCGACGTTTCGGGCACAGGCCCTTCTTCAGGAATTCCTGAAGAAGGGCCTGTGCCCGAAACGTCGAATCTCCTGTTCCCTGGATGCTGCCTGACCTGCTGTGCTGTTCCAGCAATAAAGTTTCAACTTTGATCTCCAGCATCTGCAGACCTCACTTTCTCCTTGAGGATGAAAGAGGATGGGTTCTGGCAATGGAGAAGATTGGGGGTGAGTCGGTGGGTTTAGAGCATCAGGAGGGATGAGGTAAAGTCTTTGGTACATTTAAAAGTGTTCCAGGACGTGACAGGTCAATGCAGATTAGATGTATCACAGAGGAAGGGTTTTGTAGACCCTGGGGACACAGTCCATGGCCTCAATAGATTTCTGGAGATGAATTACATCTAGGAATAGCCCCTTCTCTGGCTATCCCCATTTCAAACAATTTTGGTGTTTTGGAAAATATAGGGGGGTGATGGATTCTCAGGGGAATATACATGAATAGCCATGTTTCTGGTATTGAGACTGGCTCTAATGCAATGAGGGGTACATTGGGTTCCAAGCGATCAATTGTGTTAGGGGATTCTGTAGTCCGAGGTACAGACAGGCGTTTCTGTGGCCAGCAGAGAAAAAGCAGATTGTTGTGTTGTTTCCCTGGTGCCAGGATCAAGGATGTCTCAGAGAGGGTGCAGAATGTTCTCACGGGGGAGAGGGGCCAGCAGGAGGTCATTGTCCACATTGGAACCAACAACATTGGAAGGGAAAAGGTTGAGACTCTGAAGGGCGATTACAGAGAGTTAGGCAGGAATTTAAAAAGGAGGTCTTCAAGGGTAGTAATATCTGGATTACTCCCAGTGCTACGAGTTAGTGAGGGCAGGAATAGGAGGATAGAGCAGATGAATGCATGACTGAGGAGCTGGTGTATGGGAGAAGGGTTCACATTTTTGGATCATTGGAATCTCTTTTGGGGTAGAAGTGATCTGTACAAGAAGGACGGATTGCACCTGAACTGGAAGGGGACTAATATACTGACAGGGAAATTTGCTAGAACTGCTTGGGAGTATTTAAACTAGTAAGGTGGGGTAGAGACCCATGGAGATAGTTAAATTAAACTGCATTTATTTCAATGCAAGGGGCCTAACAGGAACTCAGAGAATGGTTAGGAACATGGGACTGGGATATCATAGCAATTACAGAAACGTGGCTCAGGGATGGACGGGACTGGCAGCTTAATGTTCCAGGATACAAATGCTACAGGAAGGACACAAAGACGGCAATGGTGGGGGTGGGGTGGGGTGGCATTTTTGATAAGGGATAACGTTACAGCTGTACTTAAGGAATATTCCTGGGAATACATCGAGAGAAATTATTTGGGTGGAATTGAGAAATAAGAAAGGGATGATCACCTTATTGGGATTGTATTATAGACCTCTGAATAGTCAGCAGGAAATTGAGAAACGAATTTGTAATGTTACTATAGGTCTTCTTAACAACCCTATCAGCTATACCTGCCTCTTCGTAGGATATGTGGAACAGTCCATCTTCCGCAGCTACGCTGGCACCACCCCCCACCTTTTCCTCCGCTACATCGATGACTGTATCGGCGCTGCCTCGCGCTCCCACGAGGAGGTTGAACAGTTCATCCACTTTACCAACACCTTCCACCCCGACCTCAAATTCACCTGGACCGTCTCAGACGCCTCCCTCCCCTTCCTAGACCTTTCCATTTCATTCTCGGGTGACCAAATCGACACGGACATTTACTATAAACCGACCGACTCCCACAGCTACCTAGACTACACCTCCTCCCACCCTGCCCCCTGTAAAAACGCTATCCCATATTCCCAATTCCTTCGACTCTGCCGCATCTGCTCCCAGGAGGACCAGTTCCAAAACCGTACAACCCAGATGGCCTCCTTCTTCAAAGACCGCAATTTCCCCCCAGACGTGGTCGACGATGCCCTCCACCGCATCTCTTCCACTTCCTGCTCCTCCGCCCTTGAGCCCCGCCCCTCCAACCACCACCAGGATAGAACCCCACTGGTCCTCACCTACCACCCCACCAACCTCCATGTACAGCGTATCATCCGCCATCATTTCCGCTGCCTCCAAATGGACCCCACCACCAGGGATATATTTCCCTCCCCTCCCCTATCAGCGTTCCGAAAAGACCACTCCCTCCGTGACTCCCTTGTCAGGTCCACACCCCCCACCAACCCAACCTCCACTCCCGGCACCTTCCCCTGCCACCGCAAGAAATGCAAAACTTACGCCCACACCTCCCCCCTCACTTCCCTCCAAGGCCCCAAGGGACACTTCCATATCCGCCACAGATTCACCTGCACCTCCACACACATCATCTATTGCATCCGCTGCACCCGATGTGGCCTCCTCTATATTGGGGAGACAGGCCGCCTACTTGCGGAACGTTTCAGAGAACACCTCTGGGACACCCGGACCAACCAACCCAACCACCCCGTGGCTCAACACTTCAACCCCCCCTCCCACTCCACCAAGGACATGCAGGTCCTTGGACTCCTCCATCGCCAGACCATAGCAACACGACGGTTGGAGGAAGAATGCCTCATCTTCCGCCTAGGAACCCTCCAACCACAAGGGATGAACTCAGATTTCTCCAGTATCCTCATTTCCCCTCCCCCCACCTTGTCTCAGTCAAATCCCTCGAACTCAGCACCGCCTTCCTAACCTGCAATCTTCTTCCTGACCTCTCTGCCTCCACCCCACTCCGGCCTATCACCCTCACTTGACCTCCTTCCACTTATTGCATTTCCAACACCCCTCCCCCAAAACCCTCCTCCCTACCTTTTATCTTAGCCTGCTGGACTCACTTTCCTCATTCCTGAAGAAGGGCTTATGCCCGAAACGTCGATTCTCCTGTTCCTTGGATGCTGCCTGACCTGCTGTGCTTTTCCAGCAACACATTTTCAGCTATCAACTTGGGTGTCAGCTTTGAGGGATCTATGGACATGGACCCCAAGATCCCTCTGTTCCTTCACACTGCCAAGAATCCTGCCTTTAACCCTGTAATCTGCACTCAAATTCAACTTTCCAAAATGAATCACTTCACACTTTTCCAGGTTGAACTCCATCTGCCACTTCTCAGCCCAGTTCTGCATCCTGTCAATGTCTCGTTGCAACCTCCAACAGCCCTCCACACTATACACAACTCCACCAACCTTCATATCATCGGCAAACTTACTAACCCACCCTTCCACTTCCTGATCCAAGTCATTTATAAAAATCACAAAGAGCAGAGGTCCCAGAACAGATCCCTGCTGAGCACCACTGGTCACCGAGCTCCAGGCTGAATACTTTCCATCCACTACTACCCTCTGTCTTCTATGGCCCAGCTAATTCTGTGTCCAGACAGTCAGATTTCCCTATATCCCATGCTTCCTTACTTTCTGAATGGGCCTACCATGGGGAACCTTATCAAAAGGTTCCTGAAGAAGGGCTCATGCCCGAAACGTCGATTCGCCTGCTCCTTGGATGCTGCCTGACCTGCTGCGCTTTTCCAGCAACACATTTTCAGCTCTGATCGCAGCATCTGCAGTCCTCACTTTCCCCTCGAACCTTATCAAAAGCCTTGCTAAAATCCATGTACACCACATCCACTGTTTTACCTTCATCAATGTGTTTTGTCACATCCTCAAAGAGTTCAATAAGGCTTGTGAGGCATGACCTGCCCTTCACAAAACCATACTGACCATCTCTAATCAAACTATGCTTTTCCAAATACTCATAAATTCCGTTTCTCAGAATCGTCTCCAATAATTATTCCATCACCAACATAAGACTGACTGGTCTGTAATTCCCAGAATTATCCCTATTCCCTTTCTTGAACAAGGGAATAACATTTGCTGTCCTCCAATCATCTGGTACTACTCCAGTGGACAGTGAGGATGCAAGGATCATCGCCAAAGGCGCAGCAATCTCTTCCCTTGCTGCCTGTAGCAACCTCGGGTATATCCCATCTGGCCCAGGGGACTTATTTATCCTCATGTTTTTCAAAATCCTCCTTCTTAACATCAACCTGTTCGAGTGTATCTTTGTTTCACGCTGTCCTCACAAATGACAAGGTCCTTTGCAGTAGTGAATACTGAAGCAATGTATTCATTAAGGACCTCCCCTACCTCCTCCAACTCCAGGCACAAGTTCCCTCCATTATACCTGATTGGCCTATCCTCAGTCTGGCCATCCTCGTGTTCCTCATATACGAGTAGATTGTCTTCGGGTTTTCCTTAATCCTACCAGCTAAAGCTTTTTCATATCCCTTTCGAACTCTCCCAAGTCCATTTTTCAGTTCTTTCCTGGCTACCTTGTAACCCTCTAGAGCCTTGTCTGATCCTCGCCTCCTCAACCTTAACTAAACTTCCTTCTTCCTTTTGACTAGATGTTCCATATCCCTTGTACTTACTTTCCATATGTTTTTACTGTCTGAGGGTTCCTCTCTCAACAAATCCCTAGTATCAGTCGCATCTTTCATCACTATGGCAGGCAGTCACACAGGGAATTTCATGTGCACTCTTACAGATTCACAGATGGCTACTTACCCTGAGCGCTACAGTCTTAGCTGGAAACTTGGTTGAAGGCTGAAACAGACAGTAAAGTCATGAAACTAACTTCCCTCTCACGTAGTGCCTTATTCTGTTAAACATATTAAGATCACAATTATTTTCTAGGGACAATGGATATAAAATTTTGCTGTGTTGTTTTAATTTCAATGTAACAAAATTTCAGTCTCGTGTTCATTAACTGTGCGATGAGGTTTCAGCATTGATAAAATCACTCAGTGCTCTAGCTGCTAATTACAGTTATGTAGCTGAGAGGTTGGCTTCCATCAGCCTGAGTCATGCTCAGGATTCTAAACTCCTCTGTTAATATCTTGCCATCTCTTCCTCCCACCAAAGGCCTATATTTAAGTTTTCTACCTGGGACTTCGCGCAGCGAGCTATGTTTGGGTGGCTATCTTCAGCCACAGTTGAACTGTATGTTAAATACTGATGGGTAGGAGGCAAATCGGTTAGACATGTTACATTTCTGAGGTAACATTGCCAGCTATACTGACCCCAACCTGGTAAATGGCAGGCATTCAAATATCAAGATCATTTGGAGTTTTAGCTCCTGATTCCTGGGCTGGGTGAGGTAGTGGCTGAACGGTAAAGTCACTAGCTTAGTAATCCAGGCTTTCTGTTTTGTGGACGTGGGTTCGAACCTCAGCATGGGTAGATGGTGAAGTCTGAATTCAACAAAAATTGGAACAAAGAAATTTATCTTAGTGGCAACCATGTAATTACTGCCAATTTCACAAAAATCCATCAGATTATCTAGGGAAAGGAATGTGCCATCCTTCTCCAGTCTGGTCTACATATGACCCAAAGCAACATGGTTGAGTCTTAACTGTCCTCTGAGCAATTAGGGATGGGTAATAAATGCTGGTCTGGCCAACAATATTTGTATCGCATAACAATAAAAAATTACCCCCTGCTGGATAATTTAATTGTCATTTAGCAACAGGTTGAGGCTTATGTGAGTTATTCTTTGCAATGAAATAGTTAACAGATAGTCACTGCAGCATTGAGACCATGGATGTGCTCGCTGCTGAAACCTCATCGCACAGTTAATGAACACGAGACTAAAATTTTGTTACATTGAAATTAAAACAACACAGCAAAATTTTATATCCATTGTCCCTAGAAAATATTTGTGTCACTTTCCTCATTCCTGAAGAAGGGCTTATGCCCGAAACGTCGATTCTCCTGTTCCTTGGATGCTGCCTGACCTGCTGCGCTTTTCCAGCAACACATTTTCAGCTCAGATAGTGAAGGGCCAGGCAGACCCAGACTCACTGCCTTCAGGAAAATCAAACAGAGGAATGAAATTTGAGAAATAAAAGTTTAAGAAACTTTCAGAGTGTGCTCATTGTTAGAGAATCAAGGCAGAACTTATCAGCAAACAAGACTACTCCTTGACCAGTGTTAGTTATTGATAAAACAGACAACGCAGGCAAAACTGTCAGGCTTCTCATCTGCACTGTTGCTCACTGCAGTAAGGAAACATGTGTTGTGAATTGCTACAATAAGTCATCTCTTTGGTTGTTCAATGTTAAAATTCTCTCTTTCCTCACATATCCCGAACATGCGGCTCCGAGCCAGAGTACAGTCAGTGTTAAGTGGCAGCCCAGATGCATTCCATGTTAATTACACTCTCTTCACTTCCTACAGGAATTTCTTTTGACATTGCATGAGAAACCTCCCAAATATTTGGGTCAACTGAAAGATCATCACTCAGTGCGTTTCCTTGACTTTTTAAGAAACTTCATCCATGGCCCCATCATGGGCAGGGCCAGCATTTACTGTCATTGTGAAGTGCCCAGGAAGTTGGTAATAAGGTTTTGCCTGTGGTTTGTCTTCACTCAGAGTAAACCACTGCCCTCAGATAACCTCAAACAGAGACACCCACAGCCTCCTGACCTTTTCACCATCTCTCTGTTGTAACCTTTTTAATTCCCAATCGATGGGCTGAATGGCCTTACTGTATGTTGTAAACAGCTGAAAATGTGTTGCTGGAAAAGCGCAGCAGGTCAGGCAGCATCCAAGGAGCAGGAGAATCGACGTTTCGGGCATGAGCCCTTCTTCAGGAATGAGGAAAGTGTGCCAAGCAGCTAAGATAAAAGGTCTTGATTCGGAGATGCCGGTGTTGGACTGGGGCGTACAAAGTTAAAAATCACACAACACCAGATTATAGTCCAACAGGTTTAATTGGAAGCACGAGCTTTCGGAGCGACGCTCCTTCATCAGGTGATCAGATCACAATCAGTGCTCCGAAAGCTAGTGCTTCCAATTAAACCTCTTGGACTATAACCTGGTGTTGTGTGATTTTTAACAAGATAAAAGGTAGGGAGGAGGGACTTGGGGGAGGGGCGTTGGAAATGCGATAGGTGGAAGGAGGTTAAGGTGAGGGTGATAAGGTGAGGGTGATAGGCCGGAGTGGGGGTGGGGGCGGAGAGGTCAGGAAGAAGATTGCAGGTTAGGAAGGTGGTGCCGGGTTCAAGGGTTGGGACTGAGACAAGGTGGGGGGAGGGGAAATGAGGAAACTGGAGAAATCTGAGTTCATCTCTTGTGGTTGGAGGGTTCCTAGGTGGAAGATGAGTCGCTCTTCCTCCAACCGTCGTGTTGCTATGGTCTGGCGATGGAGGAGTCTAAGGACCTGCATGTCCTTGGTGGAGTGGGAGGGGGCGTTGAAGTTTTGAGCCATGGGGTGGTTGGGTTGGTTTGTGCGGGTGTCCCAGAGGTGTTCTCTGAAATGTTCCATAAGTAGGCGGCCTGTCTCCCCAAAATAGAGGAGGCCACATCGGGTGCAGCGGATGCAGTAAATGATGTGTGTGGAGGTGCAGGTGAATTTGTGGCAGATATGGAAGGATCCCTTGGGGCCTTGGAGGGAAGTAAGGGGGGAGGTGTGGGCGCAAGCTTTGCATTTCTGGGACACCTCTGGGATACCCAGACCAACCAACCCAACCACCCCGTGGCTCAACACTTCAACTCCCCCTCCCACTCCACCAAGGATATGCAGGTCCTTGGACTCCTCCATCGCCAGACCATAGAAACACGACGGTTGGAGGAAGAGCGCCTCATCTTCCACCTAGGAACCCTCCAACCACAAGGGATGAACTCAGATTTCTCCAGTTTCCTCATTTCCCCTCCCCCCACCTTATCCCAGTCCCAACCCTCGAACTCAGCACCACCTTCCTAACCTGCAATCTTCTTCCTGACCTCTCCGTCCCCACCCCCACTCCGGCCTATCACTCTCACCTTATCACCCTCACCTTGACCTCCTTCCACCTATCGCATTTCCAACACCCCTCCCCCAAGTCCCTCCTCCCTACCTTTTATCTTAGCCTGCTGGACACACTTTCCTCATTCCTGAAGAAGGGCTCATGCCCGAAACGTCGATTCTCCTGCCCCTTGGATGCTGCCTGACCTGCTGCGCTTTTCCAGCAACACATTTTCAGCTCTGATCTCCAGCATCTGCAGTCCTCACTTTCTCCTATATGTTGTAAACAGTCCTATGAACTTCTGGTTCTATCATTCTTACATACAAACATAGAGCAGCATTAGGCCATTCAGCACTCTCCCCCCCCCCCCCCCCGAGCCTACTCCACCATTTAATCTGATTGTGACTCCAACTCCACTTTGCTATCCCACTCTACCCCCTGCCCCCACCCAACTACCACCACCCCCCACCCAAAGACCACCACTCTCCACCCAACTATCACCACCCCCACCCAAAGACCACCACTCTCCACCCAACTACCACCACCCCCCACCCAAAGACCACCACTCTCCACCTAACTACCACCACCCCCCACCCAAAGACCACCACTCTCCACCCAACCACCACCACCCCCCACCCAAAGACCACCCCCCACCCAAAGACCACCACTCTCCACCCAACTATCACCACCCCCCACCCAAAGACCACCACTCTCCACCCAACTACCACCACCCCCCACCCAAAGACCACCACTCTCCACCCAACTACCACCACCCCCCACCCAAAGACCACCACTCTCCACCTAACTACCACCACCCCCCACCCAAAGACCACCACTCTCCACCCAACCACCACCACCCCCCACCCAAAGACCACCACCTCCCACCCAACTACCACCACCACCACACAAAGACCACCGTCTCCCACCCAACTACAACCACCCCCACCCAAAGACCACCACCCCCACCCAACTACCACCATCCCCTACCCAAAGACCACCACCCCCACCCAACTACCACCACCCCCCACCCAAAGACCACCATCCCCCCACCCAAAGACCACCACCACTATGAGAATCCATCCCTCAAGGACCTAGTCTGGTTTTGTGCTGGATGACTCTCTGATCCCTAGGTGTCCACGGATGTGCAGGCTTGATGGGTTAGCCATGATAAATGCAGGGTTACAGCGATAGCGTGATAGGATACTCTTCAGAGGGTCAGTGCAGACTTAATGGGCTGAATGGCCTCAATTTGCAGTGTAAGGATTTTCTGATTTGACCTAAAATGGAAGGTCTGGCCAGATCCACACCCTCTCTATATCCACTTGCTAGAAACATGACTTCAGATTTTGAGTTCAAATAACGCCTGTAATAAATCAATAAATAGCAAACAGGAGCAAATTAAACACTGGTAATTCAGAATAATTTCAATTGTACAGCCATTTAATTTCCAACATAGGATTATAATCCATCCCATTTTATTTAATTCTATGATTTAATATAACCTCAGTACTTGCTACCCTGCAATAGTGCCCACTTTGTGCTGTGAATCATTGTGACGATTTATCTGGAATGTTCCTTGCTTCCATTGTTTGGAATATTTCAAATTAAAGGAACTAGCTGCATCTAACCTGATTTAAACATAGACACCAATGAGATAAGAGCATTGAGAACCATACTTTCCAAATCTCCTGGTTGACATAATTCAAACAGGAAGACTGAACAAATATATTCAAATCGGACTCAGGCCTTTATAGGCCCTGATGTGACACTACTGCTATATGAAGCACTGCTATGAGATATAAAGATAATTTCTGACATCAGTTTGCATGTGTTGTACTTTAGCAATTCGATTTATGAACATTAATGTTTAAGTTAAATGCTGGCTGGATTTTTAAAACATTTGCAAACACATTTGTTCCACAAATGCTCCATAGGGAATTCCTGCTGTCAGAGAATTTTTCGAATCACGAACATATTTCCTGAAGGACAGATGCGATGATGGTAAATATTTTAGAATAAGGTGAGTATGCCAGCTGTGTGCCTGGTCATGTTTTTTTGGGTCATGACGTGTTATCTCGCTCTGGGATTCTTTTCATTCTGCAGGTCACCCCTTTGAGAATTCCACACATAGTGGGCTGGGCCTGTTGCAGATAGCAGGGAAATGGCCATTCCAAGTGTGTGAGTCATTGGGCCATTTAACCATTTACTGACCGCTCTCCAGGAGACTCACTGGTTAGTGATCAACAGTTTGGAATTCTACTATCTCAGATATCTCCTGTCACTTTGTTCGAACAAGTAGACTGGCTAATTACTTTGATAAATTAGCATACAGACTTTTAAAGGAACATCTTATATTAAAAGTACAGGTTGGTAAACTTTAACTGAGGAGCCCTGGCTGATTGGATTCCAAAACTGCACACCTCCCTCAGCCAGTCCCACACCACAGTGGGTGGTGCAGCAGCCTATTACAGAGCTCCTTTTGCCAACCTGTCTCCATCAGTGAACGCAACACAGATTGGGGCATGCCAGGTTTACAAAGAATGGTGGGGGCAGTGGTCGGGGGAAGTGGTTAAGGGGGAGGGGGAAGGCTGGTATGCAGGGGGGTTGGGTTGCTTGTTTGGGGGTAGGGAAATGCTGGCATGAGGGGGTGGGGTATGTTTGGTTAGGGAGATGGCAGGCTTTTGGATGTGGCTGTTTCTGGGGATGCGGATGGATTGTTGGGGTGTAGGATGGTTTTGGGAGTGGGACTGGTTTGTCAGGAGAAGACAGGTTGGGAGGGATTGGGGGAATCTGGTTTGGGGGGTGTCTGGTTTGGAGGAGGCTGGTTTGGAGGGTAGAGAATGGTTTTAGAGAGTGGGAGCAAGGGGGGAGTAGCTGTTGTTGGCTAACCAATGGCATCATGTGTTGTGGTCAACCTTCAGATGAACCTTCAACACTTTCCTCCTCAACGACCTGAGAGAGAAAACCTTCAGCAACACTTTAGTTTTGACTCAGAATCCGGTTCCCACATCTCAGCGAATTGGTTTGCTCAGATCTCAAGGGAATTCAATCTCACGTATTTCATTGGCTATATGGGTCTTCCAATCAGATCCAGGGCAAGGATCCCCAACCCATTACAGTTCAAGATTGGATATCCCAAACTGCTCAGCTTCTAGGTAAGGAGGGATGAGCCAGCACTCCTTTGTTACTTAGCTGGGTCTTGGGTGGTTACAACAAGGTTAATTTATAAAGGATCCCACTCCTGGAGCATGCCTCTCTCTCAGACCCAAATAAACTCACATTTTAAAAAGTGCCAATGGAACCAGTCCTTCCCGAGTTAACGAAGAGTAATTTGTGAATGACTGTCTGTGAAATGCAGTACTACACAACAGACAAGCTCGCAGAGTACAATAAGGGGTAACTCCAAAGGCAGAACATTTACGAAGCAAGTGCTGATCAGTTTGAATTGATCACCAAGAGCAGATAGTTAATTTAGATTTAGATTACTTACAGTGTGGAAACAGGCCCTTCGGCCCAAAATGTCCACACCGACCCTCCAAAGGGCAACCCACCCAGACCCATTCCCCTACATTTACCCCTTCACCTAACAATACGGGCAATTTAGCATGGCCAATTCACCTAACCTGCAGATTTTTGGACTGTGGGAGGAAACCGGAGCACCCGGAGGAAACCCACGCAGACATGGGGAGAATGTGCAAACTCCACACAGTCAGTCGCCTGAGTCGGGAATTGAACCCGGGTCTCAGGCGCTGTGAGGCAGCAGTGCTTACCACTGCGCCGCCCCATAGTTAATGTTATGGGTGTTGTAGTGAGGTTGTAACCAATCACATTGAATGGTTAATTTCCCGATATTTTGTTTTGCAGGTCGGTTGAGATTCTGAAGTTCCTGCTTCCTTTTGACTGTGACTGAATTGCAATGTTCAGAGTGAGAGAGAGTGTTCTTGTCTAGCTGCTAGCTAGCTGGATCTGACACTCAGAGTGAGAGTTACTTTCCCTGCAACACAGGGGTGACTAAGCAATAGCTCCATGACCACGACCTTCACAACACACTCGGGTTCAGAAACGCAGAAACGTTCAAGCCGAAAAGCACACTCCAATCGAGTTCAGGGAGCTGCTTCGATGTTAGCCCTCATAAACTGGTCACAGGGAAAGACACTAACTGTTTGAGGATTGGCACGTAACGCGTAAGGAGCAGCTTAATGGTGAACAGGAGCCATTAGCCCCTCATTGTAGAATCATTGAATCCTTACACCATGGAAGCAGGCTATTTAGCCCATTGAGTCCACAATTCCCCTCTGAAAGGCATCCCACCTCCCCATATTCTAACCCTGCATTTCCCATGGCTATCCAGTTATCCTGCACATCTCTGGACTGTGGGATGAAACCAGACCAAACCCACACAGACACGGGGAGAATGTGAAAACTCCACACAGGCCGTTGCCCGAGGCTAGAATCGAACCTGGGCTCCTGGCATTGTGAGGCAGAAGTGCTAACCACTGAGACACCATGCTGCCCCATTATCTTATCATTATCTTTGTAGTTACGAGAAATTTCCAGCTTTCTCAGCCCCTCACCATCCAGCCTCTTTGAAAACCTGTATTTTGAAGTATCCTTCGCTTCTGTAGGTGTTACACTCCATGTGGCATTCTCCCTCTCTCTCTCCCTCTCGCTCTCTCTCTCTCTGTCTCCAGGCAGCTACTTAACTTACATCAACAGCCATCTTTTAAAAAAACACATAATTCTCAAATGTTCACATTGCTTTGGTTCTGACGTGGTCATGGTAATCATGGTTTGGGAAGACCTGAAGCTGTGAAAGGATTGATAGAAATTATTGTGTTCCTAACTGAGCAGCACTTGTTAGAAAGTGTTTGCGAAATCTAGGTAACCCCTGGTAAAGTATAAAAACATTTCATCAAACACTGGCATCGTGGGCTGACTGTGTGGAGCTACAGAACCACCTGCCTCCCCCTCCACAGCCAATCACTAGAAACATTGAGTGTGTTGTTGTTATAGCCATATCCAGTTGCTGCGGATTCATAGCCGAGATAGTCCTCAGATTCCAGTTTGTGAAGGTGAAGGAGGATTTAAGCATATGTGAATTCTGTTTAATTTTGTATCCAGGACATTAAGGTTCACTGACCTTGATCTAGTCTGTTCCACCACAAGGATTCACCCCAGACAGCTCACAGGTTACACCAAATATTGGGAAATATTTTCCCCAATAGTTAGTTCCAAAGAGAGACAATTTCTCAATCTGTTAAGAGCATGGACTTGAGACTGATTTATAAATGTTTCTGAAACTGACACATAAGACCGTTATCAGGTAACAATGTGGCTCAACAATAATTGACCTGGGTCTAGATGGTTGTAATGACAGTGAACCAGTCACTTTCACCAGCACTGTGAACCTAACAGCAACGTTTGGCATCTATTTGCCTACGGTACAAGTGGAGATCCAGTGAATGCTGTCACTGATTCCTAATGAATGCTTAAAGCTGGAAATCTGGGAAACCACTTGAATCGCTGTGAATATTTGCTTTTCCCATGGAAACACATGATGAATGATGTTTAGAAAATGCAAGCCTGATTAAATGAGGTGCAGGTGGATTGCTGATGGCATACTTATGAACAGTCTCTTTGGCCCAGGAATCTAATTGGTGGAGAAGTGAAGAGGATGCTGAATCACCTCGAAGAGGGTTTCCTGACTGGATGAAATGCCTGTTGGGTATGTAACTGGTCAGAGTAAAGCCTTGCCCTTGGATTGAGGACTCTGGGAGGTGACCATTGATGGCAGTGCAGTGGAGGTGATGGCTGATGCTGATAATGCCCACAGTGAGAGGTAAGAGTCCAGGTGAATAAAGCAGGCGATGGATCCTGAAAGGTATTTAACAGAAGGGGAGGGGGTTTTTGGCAACAGCAGGGACCTAGCTTCCTGTGGTCACCCCCTGCCTGACTCTGGACCCTTGATTAGGCTCTGTGACCCCTTGGAGGCATGGGAAAGCAATTGGACATAATCCCAGAGTTGCCATTATTGAAATTGGTGTGCTCAGAGATAGTTGGTAATAATTAGATCAATAATGACCCTAATTGACAATCCATCATGAGCAGACAAAATGTTTTCATTTTCCTCAAAAGAAACAGTTCTGAAGAAGGCTCACTGGACCCAAAACATTAACTCTGCTTTCCCTCTACAAATGTTGCCAGGCCTGATGAGTTTTTCCAGCAATTTCTCTTTTTGTTTAAAATCTTCCCCTTGGTCCCTGTGCTCTAATGAAGGGTTAAGCCTGAAATGTTGACTCTCTTTCTCATTAGATGCTGCCGACCTGCTGTGCTTTTCCAGTGCCACACTTTATCAACCCTGTATTATTGGTACTAACTGAGTTCAAATATAATCCAAACTGTATTTGTCAATGCGAATTGTATCACCATGCAGAAAGCATGACTGTAAATGTAGAAAAATGTAATGCATGTTTTGCTGCCTTTATAATCGTGACTGAGGGTAGTAGAGTTATAGAGCATAGAAACAGGCCCTTCAGCCCATCATGTTTACATCTACTAACAAATGCCAAATTACACTAAGCCCATTGACCTCACTGGGTCCGTAGCCAACAGTGCCCTGGGATTTATAGTACTGATCCAGATGCTTCTGAAATGTTGCAAAAGTACCCGCATCCATCACCTTCTCAGGCACCATGTTCCATATTCTTACCACTCTGGGTGAAAAACATTCTCTCTCAGATCTCCTCTAAACAAGTTGCTCTTCATCTTAAACTTATGCCCTCTGGTCTTAGACGTATTTGCCATGGGGAAGGGATCCTTATAATCTCCTGTGTCTACAAATCTCATAATTTTATGCACCTCAATCAGTTCCCCCTCAGCTTCCTCTGCTCTAGCCTATCCAGTCTCTGATGGGAATTTCCCATCCCAGTCA
Source organism: Chiloscyllium plagiosum (assembly GCF_037043375.1). Classification (NCBI taxonomy): domain Eukaryota; kingdom Metazoa; phylum Chordata; class Chondrichthyes; order Orectolobiformes; family Hemiscylliidae; genus Chiloscyllium; species Chiloscyllium plagiosum. Next base: position 2,303,178 of record NW_028270168.1, on the reverse strand, counting down.
ACATCCTGGTGAAACTCCTCTGCCACCCTCTCCAGTGTAATCACATCCATCCTGACAGTGTGGTGACCAGAAACGCACAGTATTCCACTCAAAGACTAAGTAATGTTTTGGGGCCCTGAGTTCACCATGGCAGATGGTGACGTTTGAATTCAATAAAAATCTGGAATTAAACGTCTAATGGTGACCAGGAATCCATTGTTAATTGTTGGAAAAACCCATCTGATTCGTGAATGTCCTTCAGGGAAGGGAACTGCCATCCTTACCTGGTCTGGCCTACATGTGACTCCAGACCTGCAGCAAGGTGGTTGACACTTAACTACCTTCTGGGTAATTAAGGATGGGCAATAAGTACTGAGTCTAGCCAGCGATGCCCACATCCGGTGAATGAGTTTTTAAAAAATGACACCTTCAGGGATCAATGAACTTGTACACCAGGGCTCCTTAGCTCCTTAAAACGTCCTAAGGACCAACTATGCATGGTGCATATCCTTCCCTTATTGGATCGCCCAAAATGCATCACCTCGCACTTATCAGATTAAACTCCACCTGTCATTGCTTTGCCCAATTTACTAGCTGAATAATATCAGGTTGTAGCCTGAGGCCATCTTTCTCACTATCAACAACATCACAAATTTTCGTGTCATCTGTAAATTTACTGATTAAACCTACATTCACATCCAGGTCATTAATGTACATAACAAGCAACCAGGATCCTAGCACCGATCCCTGCGGTATATCACTGGTCACAGGCTTCCAATCACAAACATCCTTTGCCTCCTATTCACATAGAACATAGAACATAGAAAAATACAGCGCAGTACAGGCCCTTTGGCCCTCGATGTTGCGCCGATCCAAGCCCACCTAACCTACACTAGCCCATTAACCTCCATATGCCTATCCAATGCACGTTTAAATGCCCATAAAGAGGGAGAGTCCACCACTGCTACTGGCAGGGCATTCCATGAACTCACGACTCGCTGAGTAAAGAATCTACCCCTAACATCTGTCCTATACCTACCACCCCTTAATTTAAAGCTATGCTCTCTTGTAATAGCTGACTCCATATGTGGAAAAAGGTTCTCATGGTCAACCCTATCTAAACCCCTAATCATCTTGTACACCTCTATCAAGTCACCCCTAAACCTTCTTTTCTCCAATGAAAACTGGTGGGCGGCACGGTGGCACAGTGGTTAGCACTGCTGCTTCACAGCGCCAGAGACCCGGGTTCAGTTCCCGCCTCAGGCGACTGACTGTGTGGAGTTTGCACGTTCTTCCCGTGTCTGCGTGGGTTTCCTCCGGGTGCTCCGGTTTCCTCCCACAGTCCAAAGATGTGCAGGTCAGGTGAATTGGCCATGCTAAATTGTCCGTAGTGTTAGGTAAGGGGTAAATGTAGGGGTATGGGTGGGTTGCGCTTCGGCGGGTGGGTGTGGACTTATTGGGCTGAAGGGCCTGTTTCCACACGGTAAGTAATCTAATCTAATCTAAACACTGACCTTTCTGTCCAGCAAGACAGCCCCAAGTGCCTCAGCCTTTCCTCATACGATCTTCCTACCATACCAGGCAACATCCTGGTAAACCTCCTCTGCACCCGTTCCAGTGCCTCCACATCCTTCCTATAGTATGGCGACCAAAACTGCACACAATACTCCAGGTGCGGCCGCACTAGAGTCTTATACAACTGCAACATGACCTCAGGACTCCGGAGTTCAATTCCTCTACCAATAAAAGCCAGTACGCTATATGCCTTCTTCACCGCACTATTTACCTGGGTGGCAACTTTCAAAGATCTGTGTACATGGACACCAAGATCCCTCTGCTCATCCACACTACCAAGTATCCGACCATTAGCCCAGTACCCCATCTTTTTGTTACTCTTACCAAAGTGAATCACCTCACACTTAGCTACATTGAACTCCATTTGCCACCTTTCTGCCCAGCTCTGCAACTTATCTATATCCCGCTGTAACCTGACACATCCTTCCTCACTGTCAACAACTCCACCGACTTTCGTATCATCCGCAAACTTGCTCACCCAACCTTCTAGCCCCTCCTCCAGGTCATTTATAAAAATGACAAACAGCAATGGTCCCAAAACAGATCCTTGCGGAACACTGCTGGTAACTGCACTCCAAGATGAACCTTTACCATCAACTACTACCCTCTGTCTTCTTCCAGCAAGCCAACTCCTAATCCAAACCTGCAACTCACCCTCAATGCCATACCTCCGTATTTTTTGCAGTAGCCTACCATGGGGAACCTTATCAAACACCTTACTAAAATCCATATACACCACATCTACTGCTTTCCCCTTGTCTACCTCCTTAATCACCTTCTCAAAGAATTCATTAAGATTTGTGAGGCACGACCTGCCCTTCACAAAACCATGCTGACTATCCTTGATCACATTATTCCTATCCAGATGTTCATAAATCCTATCCCTTACAATTCTCTCTAAGACTTTGCCCACAACAGAAGTGAGACTCACCGGCCTATAGTTACAAGGGTTATCCCTACTCCCCTTCTTGAACAAGGGAACCACATTTGCTATCCTCCAGTCTTCTGGCACTATTCCTGTAGACAACAAGGACATAAAAATCAAGGCCAATGGCTCTGCAATCTCCTCCCTTGCTTCCCAGAGAATCCTAGGATAAATGCCATCAGGCCCAGGGTACGTATCTATTTTCACCCTTTCCAGAATTTCCAACACCTCTTCCTTACATACCTCAAAGCCGTACATTCTAATTAATTGTGACTCAGTACTCACATCGGCAACAATGTCCTGTTCCTGAGTGAATACTGACAAAAAGTATTCATTCAGTGTCTCCCCAATCTCCTCAGCCTCCACACGCAACTTCCCACTACTATCCTTGACTGGACCTATTCCTACCCTAGTCATTATTTTATTCCTGACATACCTATAGAAAGCCTTTGGGTTTTCCCTAATCCTACCAACTAAGGACCTTTCATGTCCCCTCCTTGCTGCTCTTAGCTCTCTCTTCAGGTCCTTCCTGGCTACCTTATAACTCTCAATCGCCCCAATTGAACCTTCACGCCTCATGTTTACATAGGCTGCCCTCTTCCCTTTAACATGGGATTCCAATTCCTTATTAAACCACGGCTCCCTCACACGACCCTTTCCTCCGTGCCTGACAGGTACATACTTATCAAGGATACTCAATAGTTGCTCCTTGAACAAGCTCCACATATCAATTGCGCCCTTCCCTTGAAGCCTACTTTTCCAAGCCACGCATCCTAAGTCGTGCCTCACCGCATCATAATTTCCCTGACCCCAGCTATAACTCTTGCCCTGCAGTGCACACTTATCCCTCTCCATCACTAGAGTAAAAGTCACCGAATTGTGGTCACTGTCCCCAAAATGCTCACCTACCTCCAATCCTAACACCTGGCCTGGTTCATTACCCAGAACCAAATCCGGTATGGCCTCACCTCTTGTTGGCATGTCTACATATTGTGTCAGGAAACCCTCCTGCACACATTGGACAAACACCGACCCATCTAACGAACTCGAGCTATAGCTTTCCCAGTCAATATCTGGAAAGTTAAAGTCCCCCATAACAACCACCCTATTACTTTCACTCTTCTCCTGAATCATCTTCGCAATCCTTTCTTCTACGTCTCTAGGACTATTAGGAGGCCTGTAGAAAACTCCTAACAGGGTGACCTCACCTTTCCTATTCCTAACCTCAGCCCAAACTACCTCAGATGGCGAGTCTTCATCCAGAAGACTCCATTTGGAAGCCAATCTTGGATCCAGTTTGCTAACTTTCCTTGGATTCCATGGGCACTTACCTTTCGGACCAGCCTTCCACGTGGGACCTTATCAAAGGCCTTACTGAAGTCCATGTAAACCACATCAACTGCACAACCCTCATCAATATATTTAGCCACCTTTTCAAAAAACTCCATTAAATTGGTCAGGCAGGATCATCCTCCAACAAATCCATACTGACTACTCCTGATCAATCTCTGCCTTTCCAAGTGTAAATTAATCCAATCCTTCAGAATTTTTTCCACTAAATTCCCTCCCACTGATGTCAAACTGACTGGTCTATAATTACCTGGCCTATCCCTGTTGCCCTTCTTGAACAAAGGATTGAGTTCATGTGCCACACTGCCCTTTGCAAAATTACTGTTGTTCTGGACGATTGAACCTTCGCTCTTCTTCAAGGTTCTGGATTTGTAGAATGTTACTTTTGCAAATGCTGTGCATCGCAGTGAATAGTGAGATGGAGAAGTCCTACAAATGAGAACAGTAAGTGTTTTTTTTTTATATACTACTGCACCAGTTTTGCAGTTTTGCTGATGAGCGTCAGACAGTGGAAATGCTGTGTTGGGTCTGGGTTGGAGTGAGAACATTAGCTAAGAATTAAGAACTTTGCAAATTGCTGTGCTACAGAATGCTAACACAGCATCAACATTCTCTGTGTTTCAGATATTCGACACCTGTAATATTGAGCTTTTATTTTAAGTATGTTTACATCATGCCTTGAAGTTGAAAACTGGGTATGCAATTAACATTTGAGCTGGCAAGTGGTTGGGTTCTAAAGTTAGAGCTACAGTCTATTGTGACATTATTGAAACATATAAAACCCTGTGGAGTTTTGACAGGTTGGATGTGGAGAAGGTGCTTTCTGTTGTGGGAGAATCTATAACTAATGGCTCCTGTTTCAAAATAAGATGTTGCTCAGTTAAAACAGAGGTTAACAGAAATTCTTTCTCACAGATGGTGGTGACCTTTTGGAGTTCTTTTCCTCAAGAGCTGTCGATGTAGGGTCTTTGCTTTAAGGCGTAGATTCTTGATATGCAACGGGAGAAGAAAGATTAGTAGGGACAGGCAGGAATATGGAGTAATCAGATTGGCGACAATCTCATTGAATAGCAGAAGATTTTGATGGGCTCAATAGCCTGATCCAAATTCATTTTTTTCTATTATTCACTTATGGGAAGTGTGTGCCCTTGAGAAAGTGGTGTTGAGCTGCCTTCTTGAACTGCTGCCATCCATTTCTCCTCCAAGTAGATCCACTGTTGTTCAGGAGGGAATTCCAGGATATTGACCCAGCAGCAGTGGAGGAAGTGCAATATATTTCCAAGTCAAGATAATGAGTGGCTTGGAGGGGAACATTTAGGAAGTGATGTTCCCATGTATCCCATGGAAGTAGTTTTGGGTTTGGAAGTTTCTCTCCATGGATCTTTGGTGAATTTGTACAGTGCATCTTGTTGGTGGTACACACTGCTGCGACTAAGGTTGAGTGGTGGAGAGAGGGGATGCTTGTGAATATGAGGGTTTGAGTTATAGGGAGAAACTGGATAGGATGGGACATTTTTCTCTGAAGCACTGGAGTTTGAAGGTGACATTATAGACATTAACAACACTAGGAGGGATATAGATAAGGTGAACAGCAAAGGTCTTTTCCCTCGGGTCAGGGAGTTCAAAACTAGAGGGCATAATTTAATGGTGAGAGGAGAGCGACAGGGGGGCTTTTTCGCACAGAGGTGGTGTGTGTGTGGAATGAACTGCCAGAGGAAGTGGTGGATGCAGGTGTAGTTACAACATTTAAAAGACATTTGGATAGATACATGGATAGGGAAGCTTTAGACGGATATGGGCCAAATGCAGGAAAATGGAACCAGATTTGTTTGGGAAACTTGGTTGGCATCGATGGGTTTTCTGAAGGACCTATTTCCATGTTGTGTGACTCTTTGACTCTATAATTGGTTTTCTTTTTCCTGGATGGTGTCAAGTTTCTTGAGTGTTGTTGGAGCTGCCCCCATCCGGGGGGAGTATTCCATTACACTCCTCACTTGTGCCTTGTAGATGGTGGACAGGCTTTGGGGCATCAGGAGGTGAGTTACCTGCTCTTAAAGCCGTTGTGTGAGCTGCCAGAGGAAGTGGTGGAGGTTGGTACAATTCCAACATTTAAAAGACATCTGAATGGGTACATGAATAGGAAGAGTTTAGAGGGATATGGGCCAAGTGCTGGCAGATGGCACTAGATTGATTTAGGATATCTAGCCGGCATGGACAAAGTTGGATTGAAAGGTCTGTTTCGATGCTGAACATCTCTAGGACATTGTGTTGTATGTCCAGTTGAGTTTCTGGTCAATGGTAACCCCAAGGCTGTTGATTGTGGGGGATTCTCCCTAATTAGAAATGATTATTGTCTGGCACATGTGTAGCCCGAATGTTACTTGCCACTTTTCAGCCCAGGCCTGGATACTGTCCAGATCTTGCTGCATTTGAATATAGACTGCTTCAGTATCTGAGCAGTCACAAATGTTGCTGAACATTGCACAATCATCAGTGACCATCCCCACTTCTGACCTTATTCTGGAGGGAAGGTCATAGCTGAAGCAGCTGAAGATGGTTGGGCCTAGGACATTATCCTGAGGAACTCCTGCAGAGATGTCCTGGAGCTGAGATGACTGACCTCCTAAAACTACAAACATCACCTTATGTGCCAGGTATGACACCAACCACTGGAGAGATTGCCCCCTGATGCCCATTCATTCCAGTTTTTGCAGGGCTCCTTGCTGCCACACTCAAATGCAGCCTTGATGTCAAGAGCCATCCCTCTCCCCTCCCCTCTGGAATTCAGCCCTTTTGTCCATGTTTGAATCAAGGCTGGAATGAGGTCAGGAGCTGAGTGACCCTGGCAGAACCCAAACCGGGTGTCACTGAGCAGGTTATTCATGTAACCACAAAATTGTTAAGATACCATTGCAAACCTGCTGCCCCACCAGCAATTGTCAGCATTGTTTGTGGAACAGGTAGACATGCTGGTTACCAGTACTGTCCGATGTCACAGGAATGGGCTGTTGGTATTTAATGTGAAACTGTAATGCTAAACTTTGAACTTATTTCTTTATTTTTCTACTTTTGTACCCAGATACCTTGTACCTAAGATGGCACCTTGAATGGTTACCTTATAAACATTTCACTCTGCTCCTGTATCCCTATGTTTGGGTACAAGTGACAGTGAAACCCAATAAATAAATAAATAAAATGATGCAGAGCTACATAGACCGTGATGTAAACTGGGCGAAGGAGTATTTGAAATGAGGTAACCATGAATCACGTCTGGTCTTGTTGCTGCCCCAGTGTTAAGCCGCCCTTTTGAACAGTGAATAGGGGACACTTACAGGAAGGAAGCAAAGTCCCTTTTTAAGTATTTCAGTTAGGATTGGGCAGGCTTGTTACAGATGGCCAGAAGAGAGCGCAGGAGAGACTCATTTACATTGAAAGGCTGTAAGGTGGAGAATGTTCCTCCAGGTCCCATGTGTCCCAGGGTATCCCACTCTCCCCACTTGAATCATCTCCAAAGCCCTTGGTGCCTCTCCTGCGTTGTAGAGACCACTCCTCCTCCAGGATGTTCCCCATTGAGACCTCCTGATATCAAATTCCCATGGGAAAAGTGATGGGTCAGGCTGGGATTGGGCAAAGCTTCGGGAGGAGTTACGCACACCAGCCCCCTCAGCTTCCTTGGTTTGCCCGCTCCTTCAGAGCACTTGTCTTACCACATCCACACACTGCCAACCCCGGGCTCCACCAGGAGCATCAATTATTCTCTCGTGGTGTTCTACAGTTTAGCTGTCTGCTAAGTCTATTGATTACATCTGAGACACCAGTGCCTCATCCAACTGGTCAATTTTCATGTTTCCACCATAAAGATTAAGGGTTGTAAATTTTAAAATCATGAGTAAACTCAATGCTTTCCCTTTCTAGACAACACTGACACAGTAGGACTGACATCAGAAATTCCAGGATGGCAATTGGAAGCGGGAATGCTCCGTGGTTTTCTCTTTTTTAACTCAGGGGGTGCTCCGACCTATCAGTGTGTCAAAACCTCTCCTGGCGTGTCCACGTCACCTTGCAGGAGCTCCCGCTAATACCACACAACCTCAGCCAGGACAACCTTGAGGAGAAATTCAGGCAAGTACACATCACAATGCACCGTGGACTGTATGAAATCTGTACAGTGCATTATACAACATATACTGTACATTGTCTATTCAATACTGTACTGCCCCATGGCTGTTTTGTGATGCAGAATGACACTAACAGTATGGGTTCAATTCCCATCACTTACTGAGGTTACCCTGAAGCACTTTCCTTCTCAACCTCTCCCCTCACCTGAGGCACGGTGACCCTCAGGTTAAATCACCACCAATCATCTCTCTGTAATGGGAGAGCTGCCCTGTGCTCTGATAAGATTAAGAATGTTACCTGTATTGAATGTTCCATACTGAAATCGAATACTGCTAACTGAATATTATTTTGTATTGAATAAGGATAAATTGCCTTCCATAGTCTCAGGGCCTCCCAAAGCACTTCCGAGCTGAATTAATTTTGAAGTGAAATTCCTGTTTTACAAACAAAAACATTCAACTTGACAGTCCTGGATCAGAACTAGGCATGACATCATCAAGTTCTGTGGAGGACTGGATCAGGCTGGACTGGAAAGGTTGCCAAGAGAAGGGGTTAACAACTGGGGATAAAAAACAGTTTAATTCTTTGGCACAAAGATAAATGATAAAATCGTTCAAACACAAATATCCAGGGAGCAAAGCTAGGAAGCATTTAGCAGAGAAATCAACTCTTCCCAACCTATATGCCTGAGGCCCACATTTCTAACTGTCATTTGCTTCCCCAAGAATAATTCCATCTGCAAATGTTATTCTTGCTCAGCTTTACTGATTTCTAACATTTCCTGAGTTCAGTTTCAGTCCAAGTATTTTTTTTCTTGGGCGTTTAGTCTCACAGGATGATTTGATCTGAGGTATAATCTGTGTGACCCTGTCAGAAGAAATTCTTGCAGCATTTCCCCACGTTGTTTCTATGTTGTCCATTTGTGTCTTTCCAAATGGAGCTCCAGTATAACCAGTACATTTATTCCTGGCTTTCCACTGGTCCTTTCCTCTGGGATTAATACTGATCTTTCAATCACAGTACAGATGCAGGGCAATTTACATTAAAATAATTTCACTAAAAATTCAGCGTATTGCTGAAGTAAGGTAAACATGGTGTAGCTGACAAAGCTTCTACAAAGGAAGGCATGGAAACCTTAGCCAATACAGGATCATCAGGAGAAATATAACAAAAACTTCAGAGTCACCTCGATTGAATTCCCTTAAGATAAACAAAGCACTGTCCCCCTCACGTCCATTCCCCATCATCAACGTATATACCACCTTTACCCAGCTGCTATCAGTTCTGAAGAAGGGTCACTAGACTCAAAATGCTACATCTGCTTTTCCTCCACAAATCCTGCCAGACCTGCTGAGTTTCACCAGCAATTTCTGTTGTTGGGCGAATTCTCTTGTCTGGTCAACGTAAAGCAATACATCTTTTGTTTGAATTAATAATTGACTGGGTCTGTAGGATGCCAGCCTTTTCACCAATGAGCAAGGGTCATGTTTACTCTGGGACTTTGGTGGAAAGTCGACTACTGTTTACAACAAACGGGCACCTTCGCTTTATCTCTTTCCAATTTTGGGGGTATGTTTATTCTCTTGAATTTATTATTTATGTCTTTCTTCTAATTGCAATCTTTGTTCAGGCTCTCCAAAGAAAATATTCTGAAGTAAGTAATGAGTTTCTGACTGTTTGCCTAAACATACCCAGGTTTGGTTGGGAATGAACTCTCAGAGGGACTGTCATGTCTGACAGGGCTTGACATTAACCTCAGAGAAGTTCCCATTGGAACTATTTTCACTTCCCTGACACAATGGAGCTGATTGTACAGATTGTGTTGTCAGTAATGAGCATCAGCACGAGCCCAAATTAAGCAAATCCAGTTCGCATGAGCTGAGTAGTGAGCAGAGCCAAGCAGGGACAACCCGACCTTACTCACTGGTTGGTGAGACAGCAGAGCAGCAGCACCTTCTCTGGGGAAGTGTGGCTCTACCAGGGGGTGGTCAGGCCCAATAGGTGACCAGCTGCAAGCCTTTTCCCAAATCAAGGATGTTGGAGTGCGGGGGGCAAGGAGGAATCAAGCCCCCCAGCCTTCCCGAGAGTGGCCAGCCAGGTGTTACCCATCACCACGTACACCACTGGGAACAATGGCTGCAGCTAGTACCCATCACAACCCACAGTCAACAAGGACTGCCAAGGGAAAGCTCGGTGAGGCTGGGACAGAGGTTACAGTGTGGGACAGAGGGACAATAGGGGAATGGGAGGCAAAGGTAGGGAATTAGCTTTCTGTGCTCTCATCATTCCTGATACCAGAGTCCTCAATGGATCATCAGTGCCTTTGAGAAAGTGACCCCCCCACACCCCCACAGGGTAGGATTTCTGTTAGGCTTCCCTGCATGGTAACTTTCCCCTCCCTCTCTCCATGATGGTCAGGTGAGACCCTTAAAGGGGCACTACTTGTTCACTCCTGAGTCACTATTGGCATCCAGGCAAGGTCGGTCACCAGCTTTCCTGTGATGGACTTTCTCAGGTAAAGATGTGAAAGTGGCTGGTACTGCAGCCCTCTTGCCCAGTGAAATGCCCCTAGCCACCATATTCATCTTCAGAGAGGGTGGGGCATTAACTTCCACCCATCAGTTTTATTTTCCTTTCCACAAATATTGTCAAATCTGCTGAATATTTCTGGCATTTCCTGTTTCTGTCACAATTCCAGGCCGAGAATCTTGCTCGATTTAGCTGTTCTCCTCTTGATTGTCCCTATGTTTCCAAGACCTTCCCATCATAATTGAGGGAAGATAGCAGATGAATTTGTTTTTGCCTTGTTCAGCTCTTGCCAATTTCACATCAAAAAAGGAGACCATAATCGGCCCTTTATGTATATTATCATGGTCCTGTCCGAAGCTGCCTTCCTCTCAGAGTCAGGAGGTGCCTCTGGGTTCAACTTCCAGCCCAGAGACATTAATATAATTGAGGCTGACTGTGCAATGATATACTGAGGGAGTAGATTCGATTCCCTACAGTATAGAAACAGGCCCTTCGGCCCGAAAAGTCCACATCAGCCCTCCAAAGAGTAACCCACCCACCCTATATTTTTCCCTGACTAATACACCTAACACCATGGGCAATTGTGCATGACCAATTCACCTGACCTGCACATCTTTGGATTGTGGGAAGAAACCCATGCAGACACAGGAAGAACATGCAAACTCCACATAGACAGTGACCCAAAGATGGAATCAAACCTGGTTCTCTGGCGTTGTGAAGCTGTAGTGCTAACCACTGAGCCACAGTGCCACCCAAGTACTGCACTGTCAGAGGTCCCATCTTTTAGGTGGATTCTTAACTGGAATCCCATTTGCTGTTGTACATGATCCCATGATAATATTTCAGAGAAGAGCAAGGAGTCCCTCCCAATGTCTTGGAAAATATTTGTCTCTTTCTTTTTGTCAATAAAACAAATGATCTCATTGCTGTTTGAGAGTGTGCCATGGGTAAATCTGCTGTTACATTTCCCAAACTTACAACCATTTTAAAAAAAGTTCCTTCATTGGTTGAGCTATCTGAGGTTCTAAAAGTAAACATTTCTTCCTTCTTTTCTTTACAATAAAGAAGGGGATCTCCTCTGCACCACTCCCTGTTTTCCAGAGGACTGTGTCTAATGGGTTCCTAGGCAACAAGTTCCCAAACAGCTATCTGGGCCCTGAGGAGCCAAACCTCCATTGAGCATCTCTGTTTTTTCATTCCTATCAGTGGCAGTGACTGATGTAATTATCAATTAAGCAAATGATCCAATCCTTTAGGTACAGAATGGGCTTTCCTGCCTCCCAGCCCTGACAGGCTTCCATTATGTAAGGACATGAGAAATCAGAGCAGGGGGAGGCCATTCAGCCCAATGGGTCTACTCAATGTGATCATGTTGGAGCTTCTATCTCAGCTCAGGTTTCCACACTATTTTAGGAATCCTGAAGCTATAACTTTACCTGAATGTACACAATGACTGAGCATCTACAGCATTCATGGAGAATTCCACATATCCACAACCCCTTCAGTGAAGACAATCCTCCCCATCTCAATCCTAAATTCTGATTTTAAAATCTCGGTTTCCTTGTTCTGATACAGACCCGTAGTTCTACTCTGCTCAGTGAGGGAACAGGGTTTATCAATGCCATCATCCCTCATTCTACTGAAGTCCAGGGCATTTACGTTAACCCTTGTCAATCTCGCCTCATAGGACAAACATTCATCCCAACATCAGTAAACCTGCATTGCACTCTCTCCAGGACAAAGGGGACAAAGCTACCGTCTCAGTAAACCGTTTTGTTGTCACGGTGACAGCCATGTCCTAGCTCATGCATCATATTACAGGGAATCGCAGCACAAGCTGGAAGAACAGCACTTCACTCTCCAGTACTTTACAACATTCCAAGCTCAACATTGAGTTCAACAACTTCAACCCGCGAAGTATGTCCTTTATCTTTGCAACCTCTACTGGATCTATTCATATTGGTTTTGCTTTCAGCTGAGCTGCCCTATTTTCTGACATTAACACCCACTCTACAACCATTAGCACTCTTGACCCATGACATCTGTGATCTCCTTCACTGTCTAGCTGTCCCCTGACTTTTCCTTCTGCTTTCTATTTGCTCTTTCCCATCTTTAGCTACATCATAAAGCTCCTCTCTTTTCCATCTCTCTCTTCAGTTCTCAAGAAGAGTCATATTGGCCTTAAAAATTAACTCTGCTTTCTGTCTCCACAGCTGCTGCCAGAGCCGCTGAGTTTCTCCAGCACTTGTTCTTCTGACAGTACTTCAGGTGAAGTTTCACTCATGTCCTGTTCATCTGCAGTGAGATGTCTTTACTCTCCTACTCTGATTGCTTTGTCAGAATAGCTAATAAATCATTTGTTTTCCTAATTCCTCTTATACTTGCAATATTCATCCCATGATTAATGTGTAGCAATCTCCAAATCTCTTTTTAAAAATATTCCGACTTTCCATACTTTCTTTGAAAATAGATAAGTTGACAATTCCCTCATTTGCACTGCCATTTTCATGTCACTCACTTAACGGATTGATCTCCCTTTGTGTCTCCTCATCACTCTCTCCCTTTCCAGCAGGTGTACTTACATTCTGCTCAGTCCCCTCAGCTAAGTCATTTGTAATAACTGTGGCCTCAGCACTGACCTGTGTGAGAAACTGCATGTATTATATGCTGGTGGGTTTGTCAATATTTTCTGTTGTAAATTTCTTAAGCCCACAATATTTTGTTTTTACATTGATTTGAAACACCCCCAGTTCAGGTGCAGGTGAGGTTAAATGAAGAGTAAATCTCCCTCACGATGATCCAACAGAATGGGCTCCATTCTGGTCTCGACTCATCACCCTGTATTGGGCCCCGAGGCCAGTTGTACCTCTCCAGGTTGCTTTTCCAAGCGAAGGTAGCTGTCAGGTAAATCCTGGGCAAATGAAGAATGGAGGGAGATGGCAGCAGGCTGCAGAGATGGGAGTACACCACTGCTGCCTCTACTTCTGACTCCATAGGATGTAAATTGAAAATGAACATTTTGAATTATCAGTGGAGGCCGTTGGGGTTGCTGGGAAATATTCTGAGGATAGCACGCCCTTCAAAAGTTTATCCTGAGCTTTGTTCATAAATTCTGCAAAGAGTTGAGCCCTTTCATTGAGATTAGGTCCCCAATTTATGTTTTTAAGGGTTTTCAGGGGTATGACCAGATATTTAAAATGAATAGCTCCACACATTTGAAGTGGGGCTGCCACTTTATGCATGGGCTGTATCCCACTTATTCTGTGCTGGGTAAACAGACAAAAAATCAATTTTAACTTCTGAATTCAATCCTAAACCATGATGAATCACAGTTCCTGGTTCTAATCTTTACCAAAAATGTGGACTTTGTGATCTTTGATGAAAAATATTTTGGTGGTTTGGAGATGTTTCGGAGATTTGATAAGACAGTTATCAGAGGAAGGGTGATTCAACCTGAAACATTAACTCTACTTTCTCTCCTCAGATTCTGCCAGACCAGTTGAAGTTTTCCAGTAATTTCTGTTTTTGTTTCTGATTTACAGCATCTGCAGTTCTTTCGGTTTTTATTTAACATTTATCAGAGTCCATTCATTTTCATTTGTTTCACAAACTCAGAACAAGACTTTGGAAATTGGATAAAAGCATACAATAATAGCACCTTCTACATGCTCTGCTAAGCACTTACGAACAGTTTAATAAACAGTCTCTCTTCCATGCTCTCTTGTCTAATAATCCCAGCTCATTTCCCAGAAAATCAAGAATCAAATTGAAAATAAATGGAAAGGTTGAGACATGATGTTACCTTGTTATTAACACTTGTATCAGAGCTGCAGTATTTGATAGGTCTGTTTTATGAAGTCATTATTTTTATTTGAAAGAGATGCCTGTTGTGTTAGCAAACCTCTGCACAATCTGAGAAGATTCTGATTACCATGTCATGATGACATTTAATAAAATTTGAGTTTATCAGATTTTAAATGAGGACAAATCGTTTTCAGCAGTGTTTTGTACTGTGACATCTGCTAGAAATTACTCAGTACTAATGATAAATGCTGCAAAGAATGGCAGAGATGTTGGAAACCACAGTACGTATCTTGACTTGTCACTTATTCTTTTTAATAAACTTTCAACTTCCCATCCTAATGAACTGCACATTCACCTCTTTCATTGTGGCAAAAGGTTATATTAAGATTTATCTATATTTTTGACTCAAACTCCAGCTCTCATTTTGGAAGAAGTTTAATAGTTGTGCTTTCAATATCATACAATACGCTGTTGCTACTCTCATTAATTCATGCTACATAACAAATTATCTTTGTTCTAAAAAAATCCCAAGATCTCAACATCACAGAATCAAACAAACAGTGAGCACCAAGATAAAGAAGGAGGTTCAGAAAACTGATGGTAAACTTGGTCAGAAAAAACAACCCTGTGAATAATTTGTTTTGGCCAAATTGTGGGCACAAACTGTAGACAGGAAATCAATAGAATTTAAAATGAATGTGGGAGAGTGGTGCTCACTGGGAACATGAATTAGACAGCTCTGTTGATCCCAGTGTCACACCTTCAGCACCCTGGGTCTGTCTTATTGGTACTTCTGAGGTGAAAGCTGCAAGAGCGAGGGGGTGTGATGGATGGCAGTTATAGGGAGGGAAAAAACCTGCAGATACAATCACATAGATGGGTTATATCCAGGAAAGGTAGGAGAGGTAGGCAGGTGGTGCAGGAGTCTTCTGTGGCTATCCCCATCTCAAACAAGTACACTGCTTTGGAAAATGTAGGGGTAATGGATTCTCAGGGGAATGTAGCACACACAGCCAGGTTTCTGGTATCAAGACAGGCTTTAATGTAATGAGGGATAGGTTGCGTTCCAAGCGATCGACTATGTTAGGGGACTCTCTACTCCAAGGTACAGACAGATGTTTCTGTGGCCAGCAGTGACAAAGCAGAATGGTGTGTTGCTTCCCTGGTACCTGGATCAGGGATGTCTCAGAGAGGATGCAGACTGTTCTCAAATGAGAGAGGGACCAACAGGTCATTGTCCACATTGGAACCAATGACATAGGAAGGGAATAGGAGAAAGTGAGGACTGCAGATGCTGGAGATAGAGTCGAGAAAGTTCTTTCAGCCCCGTTGGGCCACTCCCTCATTCCTGATGAAGGGCTTATGCTTGAAACATTGATTCTCCTGCTCCTTGGAAGCTGCCTGACCTGCTGTGATTTTCCAACATCACATTCTTTGACTCTTTTTCTTCTTGCCTCTGAGAAACTAAAATTTAGAAATGTGCATTTAACTGCATTTTAAAAGTCTAAGAAAGCTAGCATGATAATTAATACAGATCTTTCAGTGGAGACTGAAGCTGTAGTCTAAGTGTTAATTTAAATATAGCAAAGCTCATAATACAAATGAACTTCAGGTTTGAACGTTCTCTTCTTCCATTGTTTCCCCTCCTCTCCTTATCCCTCCTGTCCTCCTCACGTCCTGAAAATGCCAATGTTAGCTGCAGAAAGGCTCCATTGACATCGGGTGCTGTTCACCTCTTCAGCTGAGTGGCACATTTCAAGCGTGTCCTCAGCCACAGACCCATCCACTTTCTGCTCCGTAACAATGAGGGGCAAGCTGTTTGTGTAACCATCCTCTCCCTTGCTGAGATATACTGAGGTTCCAGCGCCGTTCCCAACAACACCCCCACACAGTGGCAACATCAACAATCCTACCTGCTCCATATGGTTCTTACTGACATAACTGTTCAGGCATTAGTAAGTCTTACTAAATCCTGTTTACTGAATCTGAATCTGGAAACCATCCAGCAGTAGGAGATGTGAATCACTTTGAAGTAAATTCAGACTTTTGGCTTGAGGTTGGTACATTAAGGACATTGTGATCTCATACTGTACTTACACATCCGTATTCAAAACCCATGATCCTCACATGATGTGGCTTTTTTCCCACAGTAATAGCTGCACAGTTATTCTGATCTGTTCGAGAAAAGGTGAACATAGCAACCTGTTAGTGTAACCTATTGTCTGGGAACCAGCCAAAGCATACAAGTTATGGCAAGATTGTGAAAGTTTGACATCTCCACTGACCTCACCATATTCACCACTATCTCATGGTCATGTGCTGTTTGAGTCAGGCATTGGAAGAGTTTAAACAGATACTGATCTTAATGAGTTCTCAGTGTGTGTGTATTAACTTGCTCTTCCAGCCCTCTGTTCAAACTTTGCAAAATGATTGGACAATGGTTTTCAGATTACAAACAAATTCTTATGTGTAAGTGAAGTCCCAAAAAAAACCCTGCTTACATAAAGTAACATAAACTTGTCTGTGCAATAATTCATTTGTAGCCACTGGGTAAATCTGAATGAAGAGGAGAGAATTTTTCTGTTATTTTTCTTTCCCTGTTTATTTGAAGTTCGCAGGATCTGTTGACTAACACTGAAAGCTTTATCTGTTAGATTTGTTATAGGAATGTAATTGCTATAACTCACAACATCTATCACTTGACTCAATTGCACAGGTCCCAGTAGTTTGGTTAAGTCACAGAGTTTATAAACAAAGGAATTGACAAGGACTATCCCACACAGCAACAGAATTATGACCTTTTGCAATGATGTTGCCTTTACATCAAATCTCAGACTGTGCTCTCTCAGTAACGACACTGATACACCGCATCAGAGCTGTAATAATGACTAGCAAGAAGGCCTGCAGCAGTGAGAGATCTCAATGAACGAAGACCCACATCGACAGGACCAGTGCTTCCACCAGGTAGATGGGCTGATACTTGGTTGAGTACTGAAATTCCCTGTGTTCTGGCTGTGTCTTTCCAACGGAGAGAATTAAAGGAAAGTCACTGGCAAAAAGATCATTGACTGACTTGCAATTTTAGCTATTACAAAGCAAGATTTTTGGGGGTCTGGGAAACATGTTTAGCTCTTTATAGTGCATAAGGAGAGAGATCCTGACTGCAGCTAAGTTACATTGCTACTTTTGTTTGTTTTTCTGTGGTTGGAGCTTTATTAAAATGTGGTGGCAGAATTACAGTTCTACAGAATCTTGAAGTAAAGTGTTGTGGGGTGTCTCCTGTCAGTATATCCATGTAACCTTTAGGTTAAATGCTCATGATGTTATCACAGTGAATACCATCATGCACTCAGGTTTACCACTGAAATAGAGCATTAAACGAGCTCCTCTTCTGTCAGGTGTTAGTGAAAAATTTGGTAAATAAATTTCTAACTATTAACAACCAAAAATTTACATTCACCAATCAGTACACACATTGGAATTCCTACAGTCCCACACTCCAAAATCAATTTTATTGGTAACCTCATGAATAGGGCCCGAGCTGTCTGCTCATTCTGTAAGCTTGACACGGAGATAGGCTATATCAAAGTTCTCCTGCATTAATCACAGATATCCTGATCAAATCATCACTCACTGTTAGTTGTGGAAACTTACGAAAATGTCTATGTTCACCACCTTTAGCCCTGAGAGGTGTCCAGTCTCCTTCAAATGACCTTCAAAGGGGAAGATGTCTAAAAAGTGTGAACAACAGGTGAAACGAGCTGTCTTATGCCCAAACTCTACTATAAAACGCTGGAGTGATTTTCACCACTAAAATAGCGTACAGCTGTCAAGCCAAAAAGACGTTTTGCCTATCACGCACAAATGAATAATGTGATATATGAGTTTCAGTGCCAGTGTGATATCAGGTCTGCAGGTCGTACCTCCTATCGACTTGTCACTGTTATCCAACAACTCGTCCATTCACCATCCCACAGTGAGCAGCACACCCTTTGGGCAAAACAAGCCTGTACCTTCAAGCTCCAGAAAAGGGCATCCACCATTCAATGTGATTCTGTGCAATGAACATACCAACAAGGAGCAAGAGGAGGTCGCTCGGCCCTTCGAGCCTGCTCTCTCATTCCATAAGATTGTGGCTGTTCTGGTTTTAACCTCAACTCTACATTCCTGTATATGTCCCAAAATCTTACATCCCCTTGATCATTGAGGATCTATCTATCTCCGCTTAATTATATTTAAACATTCTGCATCTACTGCTGTTTTGAGGAAGGGAATTTCAAAGACTCAACTTTCTGACAGAAAAAATATTTCTTCATCTCCATTTTAAATAGGTCCCTCCTTATTTGTAAACTGTAACCTCTTCCACAAAAGGAAACAGCCTTTCCACATCTACCTGGTTAAATTCACACAGGATCTCATATGTTTCAATTATGTTATCTCTATCTCTTCTAAACTCCAGAGGATACAGGCCGGACCTGTCTAGCCTTTTCCTCATAAGGCAATCCATTCCAATACGCTAAGAAAGCGTTGGTGTGCTTGCCTTTATTACTTAGTGCATTGAGTACAGGAGTTGAGATGTCATGTTGTGGCTGTACAGGACATTAGTTAAGCCACTTCTGTGGTTCAGTTCTGGTCTCCCTCCTATCGGAAGGATGTTGTGAAACTTGAAAGGGTTCAGAAAAGATTTACAAGGATGTTGCCAGGGTTGGAGGGTTTCAGCTACAGGGAGAGGTTGATTAGGCTGGGGCTGTTCTCCCTGGAGTCTCAGAGGCTGAGGGATGACTTTATAGAGGTTTATAAAACCATGAGGGCATGGATAGGGTGGAGAAGTCCAAAACGAGGCATATGTTTAAGGTGGGAGGGGAAAAGATTTAAAAGAAACAGAAAAGGGGTAACTTTTTCATGCAGAGGGTGGTGTGTGTATGGAATGAGCTGCCAGAGGAAGTGGGGGAGGCTGGTGCAATTACAAAATTTCAAAGGCATCTGGATGGGTATATGAATTCAAAGAGTTTAGAGGGATATGGGCCAAATGCTGGTAAATGGGACTAGATTAATTTAGGATATCTGGTCAGCATGGACGAGTTGGACTGAAAGGTCTGTTGCCATGCTGCACATCTCTATGACTCTCTGACTTTGTAAGTACAGTACTACAGACCATATTCCAGATGCAGTCTCAGCAAGCATTACCCAACATTCTTACATTCACTTCCTCTCCCAATGAGCTATAACATTCTATGAGCTTTCCTGATTACTTGCTGTACCTGCGCACTGACCTTCTGTGATTCATACACTAGGACACCCAGATCCCTCTGTACCTCTGAGCTCTGCAACCTCTCACTGTTGAGATAACAGGTTTCTTTACTTTCTTTTTGCCAAAATGGATAATTTCACACTTCCTCACATTGTACCCCATTGCTAGATCTTTGCCTACTCACTTAACCTACCTATATCCCTCTGTAGCTCTTTATGTCCTCTTCATTGGAAGGCAATTGTTAAGTCATCCAGACTGTGCTAATAGTTACACTGCAAATCAATGTAACATCATTAGCTGGGCCTACAACGTGATGTATTTGTATATGCTATATGTTGTACACAGAAATGCACAGGGATCTGATTCATCTAATGCTTTTTGGAAATCCAAATACACAATAACTACTGGTTCCCTTTTATCCTCATTACCTGAATTGAATTTAATTGAATTTATTGTCACTTGTACTGAGGCACAGTGAAAAGCTTTATCTTGTGAGCAATACAGGCAGATCTCAGAGTTAAGTAGCATAGGTAAGTAAATAATAGGTAAACAGCGGCAAAAACAAAAACAGGTGCAGGTGAATGCTAAGAGTTTGTGAGTCCGTTCAGTATTCTAACAACAGTCGGGTAGAAACTGTTGCAAAACCGGCTGGTGCATGTGTTCAGGCTTCTGTACCTTCTCCCCAGTAGGAGAATACTTATCGAATCCTCTAAGAACTCTGATGGTTTATTCTCTCAAAATCCCTATTCTTGCAAGGGAAAGACACAAACATGTCTATTCCACAGACTGCTGTCTTTTCTCCCATCATACTCACAGTCTGGATCAGAAATTGACTAGCTGAAAGAAGATAGAAGGTGTTGGTTGATGGGAAATGTTCATCCTGGACTTCAGATACTAGTGGTATACTGCAAGGATCTGTTTTAGGGCCACTGCTATTTTTATAAATGACCTGGATGAGGGCATGGAAGGATGGGTTAGTAAATTTGCGGATGACACAAAGCTTGATGGAGTTGTGGATAGTGCAAAAGGATGTTGCAGGTTACAAAGAGACATAGATAAGCTGCAAAGTGGGGCTGAGAGGCGGCAAATGGAGTTTAATATGGAAAAGTGTGAGGTGATTCACTTTGGAAGGAGTAATAGGAATACAGAGTACTGGATAAATGGTAAGATATTTGGTAGTGTAGATGAGCAGAGAGATCTCGGTGTGCATAGATCCCTGAAAGTTGCCACGCAGGTTGATAGGGTTGTTAAGAAGGCGTATGGTGTATTAGAATTTATTGGTAGAGAGATTGAGTTTCGGAGCCATGAGGTCATGTTGCAGCTGTACAAATCTCTGGTATGGCCGCATTTGGAGTATTGCGTACAGTTCTGGTCACTGAATCAAGGAAGGGTGTGAAAACATTGGAAAGGATTCATAGGACATTTATTAGGATGTTGCCTAGTATGGAGGGAAGGTCTTATGAGAAAAGGCTGTGGGATTTGAGGCTGTTTTCATTAGAAAAAGAAGATTAAGAAGTGACTTAATAGAGACATACAAGATGATTGGAGGATTAGATAGAGTGGATAGTGAGAACCTTTTTCCTCAGATGGTGATGGCTAACATGAGGGGACATAGCTTTAAATTGAGGGGTGATAGATATAGGACAGATGTCAGAGGTAGTTTCTTTACTCAGAAAGTGGTAGAGGCGTGGAACGCACAGCCTGCAAAAGTAGTAGGCTTGTCAACTTTAAGGGCATTTAAATGGTCATTGAATAGATTTACGGATGAAAATGGAATACTGTAGGTTAGATGGGCTTCAGATTGATTTCACAGGTCGGTGCAACATCGAGGGCCGAAGGGCCTGTACTGCGCTGTACTGTTGTATGTTTTACATTCTATGTTCCATGTTGAGATAACCCCTCAGAGATTTGGGTTCAGTTTGTAATCCATTTCTTTCTTGAGTCCTCTGTTTGTAACGGTCTTGATACATTGTTAGTTGTGACATCCTTGGCTCTCTCTTGCTTTTGCGTTTTTGAAAAGGTATATCTTGTCCAAGAGTGAGCTAGGGTGATGAGCACAGTAATGACATGAAACACTTTAAAATCATTTTTGTAAATAATCTAAATATGAGTCGGACAAATGAGAGGAGGTGCCTGTAATGGGACAACAAGGGGGTATCTGCAGAATCCAGGCTGTGGTTGAAATGAGCTGGCGTTTCGATCAGGAAACACCTGTCTAAGATCAGCTGAGAACACAGCTGACCACCCGGAGAAAACGTACTCAATGAGATCGCAAAATGTATTCAATGAATTCATCTGATAAATATTTCATAGCAACATTTCAAGTTAAAATGTAATTCTTCAGCATATTATAACACACACCTAGAATGATTTGCATACTAGGCAACTGAATTGATGTGTTCGATGTTACTCCAGGAGGTTAACAATCTGCCTGATGTGGGCTTACTGCTCTGAAAAAAAAAGCTATAATTATATCTTTGACATTTGTGAGATTCTGTGAGACACTGGCAGACTTTTAGATCAAACTTCCCAGCCTCCTCCTGTTATGAGTCATCGAGATAAAATCGCTCTGCAAATAGTGACAGGATTGAATCCAATTCCAATCATGTTGTTTCTACAGAATCCATTTATCCTGTTTGTAATGATCATTGAACTGAGAGCATTGTGAGGAGAGCTGTTACTTCAATGCACACATACACACTCACACAGACACATACACAGACTCACACACATTCACATACATACACACGCAAACAGCCTCTCGTTCTTACACACACTCTCTCTCTCTCTCACACACACACACATACAGACAGACACAGGCTCTCTGTCACACACACACACTCACACAGACACAGATACACAGATGTACACATAGACACACACATCCATTCACATATATACACACACAAACAGCCTCTCTTTCTTACACACACTCTCTCTCTAACACACACACACAATCACACACACACACATGTACAGACAGACACAGGCTCTGTGTCTCTCACACACACACACACACACAAATACACAGACATACACATAGACATGCACATCCATTCACATATATATACACTCAAACAGCCTCTCTTTCTTACACACACACTCTCTCTCATGCACACACACACATACACAATCACACACACACACACCCCACACAGTCTCACATTCACATACTTACAATCACACATTCTTTCTGACACACACACAAACAACTCAAAGGATTCCAACACATTGGATACAATTTCCCAGCAGACAGACTGAGCTGGGTACAGTACCCAGAACTGATTTATGAGGAGACATTGAAGGATTTTGGGGCTGTCCCTGTGCAGTAATGGGGGGGGGGGGGCGCGAGGGTGTGGGGTGGGGTGACAACACCGTGGAAAGGTATTGGTGAAGAGGATAGCAGGAGGAAATACCTGGAGCCATGAAAGCCCCCAGCTGCTGCCCTTGGCTGTGCTGGTGTGTCAGGTGCTTGGGGGTTCAGGAAGGCGTTTGGATGGTTGCTGTGATTAATGGAACCTCTTCTCCATTACCCACAATCAGGCTCCAGTCCTGGCCACGAGGTTCATGATAAATGTTATTGCTGCAGGAGGAGCTCCAGCCCCCTCCTCACCGATTGTGGGGTGTAGGAGCGAGGGTGGGGGGTGATGGTGGGGGCGAGCGGGTAAAGGGGCTTGTCAGCCAGGCTCAGCTTGTACAAAAAACATCTCCTTGTTGGTCCTTCAGTATGAAGGTGCCTTCTCCTTTAGCATGGAGCCTAAGGGTCTACTTCCTGATGTGGTGACCATTGATTCTCAGTGAGGTTAACCAATCAGCACTGGGTATTGCTGCCCTGCAGTGAGGGTAATCAATTAGCATTGGGTATTGGTGCCCTGCAATGAGAGTAACCAATCAGCACTGGGCATTAGTGCCCTGCAATGAGAGTAACCAATCAGCACTGGGCATTGGTGCCCTGCAGTGAGGATAACCAATCAGCACTGGGTATTGGTGCACTGCAGTGAGGGTAACCAATCAGCACTGGGTATGGGTGCACTGCAGCTGAGAGTAACCAATCAGCACTGGGTATCAGTGCCCTGCAGTGAGAGTAAACAATCAGCACTGGGCATTGGTGCCCTGCAATGAGGGTAAGCAATCAGCACTGGGTATGGGTGCCCTGCAGTTATGGTAACCAATCAGCACTGGGCATTGGTGCGCTGCAGTGAGGGTAACCAATCAGCACTGGGTATTGGTGCACTGCAGTGAGGGTAACCAATCAGCACTGGGTATGGATGCCCTGCAGTTAGGGTAACCAATCAGCACTGGGTATTGGTGTACTGCAGTGAAGGTAACCAATCAGCACTGGGAATGGGTGCACTGAAGTGAGGTAACCAATGAGCACTGGGTATTGGTGCGCTACAGTGAGGGTAACCAATCAGCACTGGTTATGGTTGCCCTGTAATGAGAGTAACCAATCATCACTGGGTATTGGTGTCCTGCAGTGTGGGTAACCATTCAGCACTGGGTATGGGTGCCCTGTAATGAGAGTAACCAATCAGCACTGGGTATTGGTGCCCCGCAGTGTGGGTAACCAATCAGCACTGGGTATTGGTGCCCTGCAGTGTGGGTAACCAATCAGCACTGGGTATTGGTGCCCTGCAGAGACGATAACCAATCAGCACTGGGTATTGGTGTGCTGCAGTGAGGGTAACCAATCAGCACTGGGTATTGGTGTTCTGCAGTGAGGGTAACCAATCAGCACTGGGTATGGGTGTCCTGCATTTATGGTAACCAATCAGCACTGGGTATGGGTGCCTGCAGTTAGGGTAACCAATGAGCACTGGGTATGGGTACCCTGCAGTGAGGGTAACCAATCAGCACTGGGTATTGGTGCCCTGCAGTGAGGGGAACCAATCAGCACTCGGTATTGGTGCCCTGCAGAGAGGATAACCAATCAGCACTGGGTATTGGTGCGTAGCAGTTAGGGTAACCAATGAGCACTGGGTATGGGTGCGCTGCAGCGAGGGTAACCAATCAGCACTGGGTATGGGTGCACTGCAGTGAGCGTAACCAATCAGCACTGGGTATTGGTGTCCTGCAGTGAGGGGACCCAATCAGCACTGGGTATTGTGCACTGCAGTGAGGGTAACCAATCAGCATTGGGTATTGGTGCGCTGCAGTGAGGGTAACCAATCAGCACTGGGTATTGGTGCCCTGCAGTGAGGGTAACCAATGAGCACTGGGTATTGGTGCCCTGCAGTGAGGGTAACCAATGAGCACTGGGTATTGGTGCCCTGCAGTAGGAGGCCTGTTGCTGCCTGTGGTTCTGGTAATTGGATAACTTCGATGATTGAAAACGATTTAACTGCAAGGTGTTTCTACCTTGAAGTGAGAGAAGATTGCTGCGAGGTTTTCGTCATAGGTCAATTGGACAGGGAGGGTGGGTAGGTCAATTGCATTAATGTGCCACAGTGGATCAAGGGAAACAAGGGATCTCATAAAAAGGCAACAATATGTGGAACAGATTTGTGAGGTGGAGGCTGATGTGAGAAATGCCTTTGCAATGAACATATAGCAATATAAATCTGGAACAGGAGTAGGCCATTTGGCCCCTCAAGTCCGGTCTGCCATTTAAAAGAATAATGGCTGATCTAATTATGGCCTCACTCCACCTTGCCACTTGCCCTCAATAACCTTCAGTTCCATGGTTAACCAGCCTGGTACAACGGGACCCTCTTTAGGGAGACATTGACCACGACATGCTCTCAGAATGTTCTCATCTATATTGTTTTTCACTGTTCAATGTTTGACATTAGAATGCTAAAACTTTTAACCAATTCTAAAACAATATAAATCTGGAACTATGAGAGGCATGGTGGTCAATGATCACACCCTGTACCTTCTGTGATCTTGAAGACAATGGTCCACAAATAGTTTGATTTATTCAAGTGAAGTTTGTAGTCACACCTTTCCTCCCACCTGATCTCTTAATGTCAGGATTTCAATTATCCTCAGCAACAGGAAATGAACTGAGACAATGTCAGGGCTTGTTGCACCTTCTCCCATGTCCCACACACCAGGCCTTGTTACCACATGGCCTACTGTTAGACACCACCCATCATCAGCCACTAACAGTCCCCATTAGCAACCATTCATTCTTCCAGGCTGACCGTCATCCTCTCCTTTGTCTGTCCAAGTGTTCTTCTCGATCTTTGGGGATTTATCGTTTTGTCCTTACCCTCACCCTATCTTCAACATAAAAACCATCTGTATCCTAGTTACCATCACTTCTAAGGAATGGTCACTCAACCTGAAGTGTTAACTCTTCAGAAATGGAGACTCTCAATAAATTACAAATAAAAACAGAAGTTGCTGGAAAAGCTCAGCAGGTCTGTCAGTATCTGTGGAGAGAAAGCAGAGTTAACATTTCACATCCACATTTTTTACAACAGTTTCAGTTTGTCTTTCGGGTTTCCAGCATCCACAGTTCTCTGTATTTTTTTGTTTACTGTTGGCATCACCCTGCATTGCCAAGCAGCTCTCCAGCAAACTGAGCTACCCACGAGCATGGATGGTGCAAGAGAAAAGAGAAACTGATTGTCTGTTCAAGCCCTTTTCCCATCGATTCCGCTTCCCCACCCCCCCCCCAGCAGCATTTTAAAGGGCTCTCCAATGTTGTTCAGAAACCAATCTGTTTCAGGTTGATCTGACGGGCACAGGATGTGGATTAAAGTTCTCGGAGTGTTTCAGTGGAACTTGTGACATTCCCAGCTGCTGCGGTGGGCTGGCCTGTACCTGAGGCACAGGGAGAAACTGCAATTCTCCACTGAGCTGACAAATAAGAGCCAGGAGCTATTCATTCTGTCTCCCATCACTCCTGCAATTAACCAACCTTCCCCCTCCCACCACACACACACATACCCACCAACTCTCCTCAACACCCATTCTGCGCCCACACCCCTACCCACCCAACAACCTCTGGGATCATGAGCCTCAAAGACCCCTCCCCCGCCCTCCCCCCAACCCCAGGGACTGTAGCTTTGGTGGCTGTAAGCAAGGGGCTGACTGAATCAGAGCAGCTCTAAATGAGGGAGAGGGATTGGTTGGGTGGGGACAGGGGTTGGGGTGTGGCAGATGCAGTTGTAACAGCCCAGTGCTCCTGTGGGATCTTGCTGTGCATATCTTGGGTTCATATTTTCTTGCATTGACTGCACTTGGTTTGGATAAAGGACAGCATCCCAGAAATGGGATGCTTTTCTTTATGAAACAGAGTGAGCTGGATGAAATGGAATCTGACTCGAACCTGGAAGTTGCAGGGAGTGAGTGCACCTGTGACAATAAAAATCCCCCAATGGCTGGGAATCATTGACCTGTTTGTGAAACAAGCTAATTCCACGCAGTCTGGTTTCAGAGTCTCTGCTGACATTGTGACTGACTCATTCCATTTCTCACTTTCTTCATGAATAAACACGCGGTTACATCAGTGACCATGAGCTGTAGGGTGGAACGCTGCTGATTATTTTCATTGTTTGATCCAAAGTCAGACCGAACAAAATCCACTATAACTTCAGAGTCATTCTTTATCTGCTTCTTCTCATTGTCTCATGGATATCTGAGGAAGTTTGCTGTCTGGAAGGAAGTTGGTCAAAAATCACACAACACCAGGTTATAGTCCAATGGGTTTATTTGAAAGCACTGGTTTTCGGAGCACTGTTCCTGCATTAGGTGTTAGTGAGGGGGAAGACCTGAGACACAGAACTTATAAGGAAAAGACCAAGGCTCATACAACTCAAATAAATGAATTGAACACACCTCAGATGACTCTTAAATCTTTAAAGTCAAGCCCCACCAAAAGCAAATTAATCAATCGTTGGTAGTGAGAGATTTGATAACACATTCCTCAAACAGATGGGATCAGGTATGACTGCTTAAAAACTAATTTCCAAATTAGGAGAGGAGTTCAAACAGTGCGGTACTGCCTCAGTGCTGATCTTCTAACAGTGTGGTACACCCCTCCCCCAAAATTGCAGCGTTGTCTATTTGCTGACCCTTCGACAGTGCAGCTCATCTTCAGTACTGACCTCCTGACATAACACTGATCCCTCAGTACTGCTTGCAGCTGTTTGTAGTTCACTATATGTTATTCCATGTAAAATATAATACAGGTAGTCAGGCTCTATTGAGTCACATGTCTTGTTGTTTATTTACAACGATCATTCTGAACAAGGCTCAGATACCTTAAACTTACACCCATATTCCTGGTTCTGTGAATGGCTGATCAGGCTTTGCTCTGAATTCCACATTCCCTCTATTTGTGATAACCATTCATTCCTCTCCTCCCAAAAATCTATCCACTTCTGTATCAAAAAGACTCAAGCAGCCTCATCTCCACCACCTTATACTCACATGTATAATCTATAACCTCTATTTATATTCATAACTTATAATTATGGAGAAATATTTGCTAATAACATAAAAATGGCATTTGAAAACAAAGAAGAGTTAGTTCTTTCTGGGTGAGGGTCGAGGGCAGGAGGATAGCGTTGGTCAGGAAGCCTGTGGAGCAGTGAGGGTTGGGCCTGGGAGGGTCAGGGAGCAGGATGTTCATGAGGGTCACGGTACCTGCAGGGCAGTGAGAGTGGGGTGGGAGATGGTAACCAGGATGGGTGAATGGGAAAGACAGCAAGTGAGAAAAGTCAATGGAAAACTCCTTTGATCAGGACAATGTTGTGTCAGCTCCAGAGTAAAATGACACTGAGTCTGTACTCCTGATGGCAACAACAGGCGCTGGCAGCGTGTAAGATGGAAAGGAGGCGAGGTAAGTATTGAAGTCTTCAGAGTAGGTCCAGCTGGGAAGGAAGTATTGGGTCTTGTATGGGAGTCCCACATTGGCGGTGGATGATGTTGGTTCCCAATAGGGGAGTGGAGCATGTCAGTTTCAGGAGGTGGATGGTGTATGAGATGGCAGGGGGAGAGGTAGAGAGCTAGGGGTGGTAAAGGACCTGGGGAAGATGTATTTATGGGCCAGAGGGGGTAGGTAGTGGGGCTGGGAGGGTCAGGCTCATAACTCCCCAGGAGTGAGACTGGGATTTTAATATTGGTATCTTCTGAAAAGCAGCAGAACCAAGCACATTGCCTGAATTAAAGGAATACATGCAGAGGGCCCCACACAAGGAAAGTGTCTATTGGAATTTAAATTTCCTAGTAATTCTCTTGGGGTTTGCTATACTGGGGACATTGCAGAGTCCCCAGGCGAAATTCCCATGAATGCAGCAGAAACAATGATTCAGCCATTGGTAAAACTGAGCCATTCCAATGAGAACCCGGAATGGAGGGAAGGTTGTCAATATCTGAGGGATTGTGTGGCAAAAAGCAGGCAACTGTCACTGACCCCGTCCCCATCTCCGTCACTGTCCCAGTCCCCATCTCCATCACTGACCCCGATCCCATCTCCGTCACTGTCCCCGTCCCCATCTCCGTCACTGTCCCCGTCCCGATCTCCGTCACTGTCCCAGTGCCCATCTCCGTCACTGTCCCCGTCCCCATCTCCGTCACTGTCCCCGTCCCGATCTCCGTCACTGTCCCAGTGCCCATCTCCGTCACTGTCCCCGTCCCCATCTCCGTCACTGTCCCCGTCCCGATCTCCGTCACTGTCCCAGTGCCCATCTCCGTCACTGTCCCCGTCCCCATCTCTGTCACTGACCCCGTCCCCATCTCCGTCACTGTCCCCGATCCCATCTCCGTCACTGTCCCAGTCCCCATCTCCGTCACTGTCCCCGTCCCGATCTCCGTCACTGTCCCAGTGCCCATCTCCGTCACTGTCCCCGTCCCCATCTCTGTCACTGACCCCGTCCCCATCTCCGTCACTGTCCCCGATCCCATCTCCGTCACTGTCCCAGTGCCCATCTCCGTCACTGTCCCCGTCCCCATCTCCGTCACTGTCCCCGTCCCCATCTCCGTCACTGTCCCAGTCCCCATCTCCGTCACTGTCCCCGTCCCCATCTCCGTCACTGTCCCAGTGCCCATCTCCATCACTGTCCCCGTCCCCATCTCCGTCACTGTCCCAGTCCCCATCTCCGTCACTGTCCCCGTCCCCATCTCCGTCACTGTCCCCGTCCCCATATCCGTCACTGTCCCAGTCCCCATCTCCATCACTGACCCAGTCCCCATCTCCGTCACTGTCCCAGTCCCCATCTCCGTCACTGTCCCAGTCCCCATCTCCATCACTGTCCCCGTCCCCATCTCCGTCACTGTCCCAGTCCCCATCTCCGTCACTGTCCCCGTCCCCATCTCCGTCACTGTCCCAGTCCCCATCTCCGTCACTGTCCCCGTCCCCATCTCCATCACTGTCCCCGTCCCCATCTCCGTCATTGTCCCAGTCCCCATCTCCGTCACTGTCCCCGTCCCCATCTCCGTCACTGTCCCAGTCCCCATCTCCATCACTGACCCAATCCCCATCTCCGTCACTGTCCCAGTCCCCATCTCCATCACTGTCGCAGTGCCCATCTCCGTCACTGTCCCTGTCCCCATCTCTGTCACTGTCCCAGTCCCCATCTCCATCATTCTCCCTGTCCCCATCTCCATCACTGTCCCAGTGCCCATCTCCGTCACTGTCCCAGTCCCCATCTCCGTCACTGTCCCCGTCCCCATCTCCGTCACTGTCCCAGTCCCCATCTCCGTCACTGTCCCCGTCCCCATCTCCGTCACTGTCCCAGTGCCCATCTCCGTCACTGTCCCTGTCCCCATCTCCGTCACTGACCCAGTCCCCATCTCCGTCACTGTCCCAGTCCCCATCTCCGTCACTGTCCCAGTGCCCATCTCCGTCACGGTCCCAGTGTCCATCTCCGTCACTGTCCCCGTCCCCATCTCCGTCACTGACCCAGTCCCCATCTCCGTCACTGTCCCCGTCCCCATCTCCGTCACTGTCCCAGTCCCCATCTCCGTCACGGTCCCAGTGTCCATCTCCGTCACTGTCCCCGTCCCCATCTCCGTCACTGACCCAGTCCCCATCTCCGTCACTGTCCCCGTCCCCATCTCCATCACTGTCCCCGTCCCCATCTCCGTCATTGTCCCAGTCCCCATCTCCGTCACTGTCCCCGTCCCCATCTTCGTCACTGTCCCAGTGCCCATCTCCGTGACTGTCGCAGTCCCCATCTCCGTCACTGTCCCAGTCCCCATCTCCGTCACTGTCCCAGTCCCCATCTCTGTCACTGTCCCAGTGCCCATCTCCATCACTGTCCCAGTCCCCATCTCTGTCACTGTCCCAGTGCCCATCTCCATCACTGTCCCAGTCCCCATCTCCGTCACTGTCCCAGTCCCCATCTCCGTCACTGTCCCAGTCCCCATCTCTGTCACTGTCCCAGTGCCCATCTCCATCACTGTCCCAGTCCCCATCTCCATCACTGACCCAGTCCCCATCTCCGTCACTGTCCCAGTCCCCATCTCTGTCACTGTCCCAGTCCCCATCTCCATCACTGACCCAGTGCCAATCTCCATCACTGACCCAGTGCCAATCTCCATCACTGTCCCAGTGCCCATCTCCATCACTGTCCCAGTGCTCATCTCCTTCACTGTCCCAGTCCCCATCTCCATCACTATCTCAGTCCCCATCTCTGTCACTGTCCCAGTGCCCATCTCCATCACTGTCCCAGTCCCCATCTCCATCACTGACCCAGTCCCCATCTCCGTCACTGTCCCAGTCCCCATCTCTGTCACTGTCCCAGTGCCCATCTCCATCACTGACCCAGTGCCAATCTCCATCACTGACCCAGTGCCAATCTCCATCACTGTCCCAGTGCCCATCTCCATCACTGTCCCAGTGCTCATCTCCTTCACTGTCCCAGTCCCCATCTCCATCACTATCTCAGTCCCCATCTCTGTCACTGTCCCAGTGCCCATCTCCATCACTGTCCCAGCCCCCATCTCTGTCACTATCCCAGTGCCTATCTCCGTCACTGTCCCAGTGCCTATCTCCGTCACTGTCCCAGTGCCCATCTCCGTCACTGTCCCAGTCCCCATCTCTGTCACTGTCCCTGTGCCCATCTCCGTCACTGTCCCAGTCCCCATCTCCGTCACTGTCCCAGTGCCCATCTCCATCACTGTCCCAGCCCCCATCTCTGTCACTATCCCAGTGCCTATCTCCGTCACTGTCCCAGTGCCTATCTCCGTCACTGTCCCAGTGCCCATCTCCGTCACTGTCCCAGTCCCCATCTCTGTCACTGTCTCAGTCCCCATCTCCGTCACTGTCCCAGTCCCCATCTCCATCACTGACCCAATCCCCATCTCCGTGACTGTCCCAGTCCCCATCTCCATCACTGTTCCAGTCCCCATCTCCATCTCTGTCACTGTCCCCATCTCCGTCACTGTTCCAGTGCCCATCTCCATCATTCTCCCAGTCCCCATCTCCATCACTGACCCAGTCCCCATCTCCGTCATTGTCCCAGTCACCATCTCCGTCACTGACCCAATGCCAATCTCCATCACTGACCCAGTGCCAATCTCCATCAGTGTCCCAGTGCCCATCTCCGTGACTGTCGCAGTCCCCATCTCCATCACTTTCCCAGTCCCCATCTCCGTCACTGTCCCAGTCCCCATCTCCATCACTGTCCCAGTCCCCATCTCCATCACTGACCCAGTCCCCATCTCCGTCACAGTCCCAGTGCCCATCTCCGTCACTGTCCCAGTCCCCATCTCTGTCACTGTCCCAGTCCCCATCTCCATCACTGACCCAGTGCCAATCTCCATCACTGACCCAGTGCCAATCTCCATCACTGTCCCAGTGCCCATCTCCGTCACTGTCGCAGTCCCCATCTCCGTCACTGAACCAGTCCCCATCTCCGTCACTGTCCCAGTGCTCATCTCCATCACTGTCCCAGTGCTCATCTCCTTCACTGTCCCAGTCCCCATCTCCATCACTATCTCAGTCCCCATCTCTGTCACTGTCTCAGTCCCCATCTCTGTCACTGTCCCAGTGCCCATCTCCGTCACTGTCCCAGCCCCCATCTCTGTCACTATCCCAGTGCCTATCTCCGTCACTGTCCCAGTGCCCATCTCCGTCACTGTCCCAGTCCCCATCTCTGTCACTGTCCCAGTGCCCATCTCCGTCACTGTCCCAGTCCCCATCTCCGTCACTGTCCCAGTCCCCATCTCTGTCACTGTCCCAGTGCCCATCTCCGTCATTGTCCCAGTCCCCATCTCCATCACTGTCCCAGTACCCATCTCCATCACTGTCCCAGTCCCCATCTCCTTCACTGTCCCAGTCCCCATGACTGTCCCAGTCCCCATCTCCGTCACTGTCCCAGTGCCCATCTCCATCACTGTCCCCGTCCCCATCTCCGTCACTGTCCCAGTCCCCGTCTCCATCACTGTCCCAGTCCCCATTTCCATCACTGACCCAGTGCCAATCTCCATCACTGTCCCAGTGCCCATCTCCATCACTGTCCCAGTCCCCATTTCCATCACTGTCCCAGTGCCCATCTCCGTCACTGTCCCAGTCCCCATCTCTGTCACTGTCCCAGTGCCCATCTCCATCACTGTCCCAGTCCCCATCTCCGTCACTGTCCCAGTCCCCATCTCCGTCACTGTCCCAGTGCCCATCTCCGTCATTGTCCTAGTCCCCATCTCCGTCACTGTCCCAGTCCCCATCTCCATCTCTGTCCCAGTCCCCATCTCCGTCACTGTCCCAGTGCCCATCTCCGTCACTGTCCCAGTGCCCATCTCCGTCACTGTCCCAGCCCCCATCTCCGTCACTGTCCCCGTCCCCATCTCCATCACTGTCCCCGTCCCCATCTCCGTCACTGTCCCAGTCCCCATCTCCATCACTGTCCCAGTCCCCATCTCCGTCACTGTCCCAGTGCCCATCTCCGTCACTGTCCCAGTGCCCATCTCCGTCACTGTCCCAGCCCCCATCTCCGTCACTGTCCCCGTCCCCATCTCCGTCACTGTCCCAGTCCCCATCTCCGTCAATATCCCAGTGCCCATCTCCGTCACTGTCCCAGTGCCCATCTCTATCATTGTCCCAGTCCCCATCTCTGTCACTGTCCCAGTACCCATCTCCATCACTGTCCCAGTCCCCATCTCCGTCACTGTCCCAGTGCCCATCTCTATCATTGTCCCAGTCCCCATCTCCGTCACTGTCCCAGTCCCCATCTCCATCTCTGTCCCAGTCCCCATCTCTGTCACTGTCCCAGTGCCCATCTCCGTCACTGTCCCAGTGCCCATCTCTATCATTGTCCCAGTCCCCATCTCTGTCACTGTCCCAGTACCCATCTCCGTCACTGTCCCAGTCCCCATCTCCGTCACTGTCCCAGTGCCCATCTCTATCATTGTCCCAGTCCCCATCTCCGTCACTGTCCCAGTCCCCATCTCCATCTCTGTCCCAGTCCCCATCTCTGTCACTGTCCCAGTGCCCATCTCCGTCACTGTCCCAGTGCCCATCTCCGTCACTGTCCCAGCCCCCATCTCCGTCACTGTCCCCGTCCCCATCTCCATCACTGTCCCCGTCCCCATCTCCGTCACTGTCCCAGTCCCCATCTCCATCACTGTCCCAGTCCCCATCTCCATCACTGTCCCAGTCCCCATCTCCGTCACTGTCCCAGTCCCCATCTTCGTCACTGTCCCAGTGCCCATCTCCGTCACTGTCCCAGTCCCCATCTCCGTCACTGTCCCCGTCCCCATCTCCGTCACTGTCCCCGTCCCCATCTCCGTCAATATCCCAGTGCCCATCTCCGTCACTGTCCCAGTGCCCATCTCTATCATTGTCCCAGTCCCCATCTCCGTCACTGTCCCAGTCCCCATCTCCATCACTGTCCCAGTCCCCATCTCCGTCACTGTCCCAGTCCCCATCTCCATGACTGTCCCAGTGCCCATCTCTGTCACTGTCCCAGGATAGGTCTGAATTACTCACAAACATGATTGAAGGGCCTACTGACCTTTGAACTGTTGCTGTTAAAGTTATATCTCCGACAAAAAGAAAAGTTGCAGCTGATACAGGAGCAAAATAGTCACCTGGAACCAAAGCATTTGGTGAGTCAGCAATAATCTCTCATTAGGAGCTCATTACATTGAGGGTATTGTCTGAGTTATTGCCCATTAAAGACTCACCTGTCTTCTGCAGTTTTTCAGGTTATGGGACTTGAATCACAGATGAGTAATGCTAACAGTGTCTGATGAAAATCTTGGAGGGAGGAATTAGACATGTTTGTATAAGCTAGATGTTTTACTAACATTCCTGGAACTTCCTGTTGATGCCAGTATTCATTCATAATCCTGACCAGCACATAGTGCAAACTAATGACCTGACTGACTGATATAGCTGCCTGATTGGAGTGTTAGTAAGTAAATAATGATATTTTCTTGAAGTTTTCTTCCAGCTGGATATTTCTGACGTAAGGATTATCATCACCAAACTGCTCCCTTTCTTGCAGTGTGTGTGGGTGTGTGTAAAGATTCGTTCCAAAAATGACTTCTTAGCTCTTCCCTAATTCCTTGTTCCATTAAGTTCTTTCAGATCTTTACTGCAGTTTCCAGTAAATGTATAAAAACATTAAAATGAATGCGAAAGCATAAAGTGAACATGGGTCCCTTAGAGAGTGAGGCAAAAGTGAGGACTGTAGATGCTGGAGATCAGAGTCTAGATTAGAGTGGTGCTGGAAAAGCACAACAGGTCAGGCAGCATCTGAGGAGCAGGAAAATCAATGTTTCAGGCAGGAGCCCTTGATCAGGAATGAGGCTGGGAGCCTCCGGATGAAAGGCTGATCAAGGGCTCCTACCTGAACCGTTGATTTTCCTGCTCCTCGGATGCTGCCTGAACTGCTGTGCTTTTCCAGCACTGCTCTAATCTTGACCCTTTGAGAGTGAGGCAGGCGAAAGGAGAAATGGAAACCAGGAAATGGCAGAGGTGTTGAATAAAATACTTTGCTTCTGTCTTCACAGAGAGGACACTTTTATTATTTCAAAAATACTAAAAGAGCAAAGTGTGGGAGGAAATAAATACAATAACTATCACGAGAGAAAATGTACTTGCGGATGTGGCTGAAACATTGGAGAATGATCCTCAGAAAACTGAGATTATTGGGGGTAGGGGGCAAGTGAGAAGAAGAATCATGTCGTGTTGCTGGGAGGGAGGGGAATGGGTGAGGACAGAACTGTGGGAGGTGAGAGAGACCTGGACTGAGGAATCCATCAGAATGTCTACTTTATTCCTCAATAACAGCACACTAAACACACATTTAGACTAGAAATTCTCTCCTCACTGTGTGTATGTTGGCACTTCAAAAGGAATCCATTGGCTGTGAGGAATTTTAAACCACCCTGATGCATTCCCTCTTTAGCTCCACTTTGGTGTAAAATCCCATAAGAAACTCAGGCCTGTTATCTGAGACCATCATTCAAGTGTAACTATAAAGAGTGACAATTCGTTGTGAGAGCTTGTCAGCTTTTTGGCCTCTTGTGGATGACCTGCACATCCACTAATATCATCTATTGTATCCGTTGCTCCCGATGCGGTCTCCTCTACATTGGGGAGACTGGACGCCTCCTAGCAGAGCGCTTTAGGGAACATCTCAGAGACACCCGCATCAATCAACCAAATCGCCCCGTGGCTCAACATTTCAACTCCCCCTCCCACTCTGCCGAGGATATGGAGGTGCTGGGCCTCCTCCACCGCCACTCCCTCACCACCAGACGCCTGGAGGAAGAACGCCTCATCTTCCGCCTCAGAACACTTCAACCCCAGGGCATCAATGTGGATTTCAACAGTTTCCTCATTTCCCCTTCCCCCACCTTATCCTAGTTTCTAACCTCCAGTAACTCGACCTGTCCGGACTTGTCCGACCTGCCCAGCTCCTTTTCCACCTATCCACTCCACCCTCTCCTCCCTGACCTATCACCTTCATCCCCTTCCCCACTGACCTATTGTACTCTATGCCACTCTCTCCCCACCCCCACCCTCCTCTAGCTTATCTCTCCACGCTTCAGGCTCTCTGCCTTTATTCCTGATGAAGGGCTTTTGCCCGAAACGTCGATTTTGCCTGTCCTCGGATGCTGCTTGAATTGCTGTGCTCTTCCAGCACCACTAATCCAGAATCTGGTTTCCAGCATCTGCAGTCATTGTTTTTACCTCGATGAATGTGGAGTGCTGTGTCCTCATACATGAATATAGAACACAGAACATAGAACAATACAGCGCAGAACAGGCCCTTCAGCCCTCGATGGTGTGCCAATCTGTGAACTAATCTAAGCCCATCTCCCTACACTATCCCATCATTATCCATGTGCTTATCCAAGGGTTGTGAATTAACTACATTGGCAGGTAGGGCATTCCACGCCCTTACCAATCTCTGAGTAAGGAACATGCCTCTGACATCTGTCGTAAATCTATCACCCCTCAATTTGTAGTTATGTCCCCTCGTACAAGCTGACGCCATCATCCTATGCAAAAGACCTTCACTGTCTACCCTATCTAATTCTCTGATCATCTTGTATGTCTCTATTAAGTCCCCTCTTAGCCTTCTTCTTTCCAATGAGAACAGACCCAAGTCTCTCTGCCTTTCCTCATAACACCTTCCCTCCAGACCAGGCAACATCCTGGTAAATCTCCTCTGCACCTTTTCCAATGCTTCAGCCCAAGTCTCTCAGCCTTTCAAAGACAGGAAGATTAAGTCAATGGGGACAGAACAGACTGGGTTTTGTGATGGGAAAGTGAGGTCTGCTGATGCTGGAGATCAGAGCTGAAAATGTGTTGCTAGAAAAGCGCAGCAGGTCAGGCAGCATCCAGGGAACAGGAGAATCGATGTTTCGAGCATAAACCCTTCTTCAGGGGTTTGTGATGTTGATTGAGCAATAAGCATTGACTGAGACATGAGGGATAACTACTCTGCTCTTCTTCAAATAGTAACTTTTAGATCAGCTCAAATGTAATGTCTTTTTGGAAAAATAGCACCTCCAAAAATGCTGCATTCCTTCATTGTGTGCTGAGCCATTCTTCATCTGGAATTGGAAATATATTGCCGTTCCTTCACTGTTGCTGGGTCAAAATCGTGGAATTCTCTCTCCAAAGGTATTGTGGGTCAACCCACAGTGATTCAAAAAGGCAGCTCACCACCATCTTCTCGATGGAGCAACTGGGGACAGACTATAAATACTGGCCCTGCCAGCGACACCCACATCCCAGGAATGAAAGAGGTGAAAGACACGGTGAAGGAGATTCCCTACTTCATAGCAAGCAGCTCCTGTCTAACTCCATTCACATTGTAACTGGGAGGTAAGGCACCACAGTCCAGTATTAGGGACTGTGGATTGACCCACAATGCATCAAGGTGTGTGGCTGACGTGATAAGCTGCCCTGAATGGAGTCCGTTATTCAGAACAGTACAGAATGTAACTGGATTCTCAATTCCAAAGAGATTAAGATGTAAAACAACATAAGACTGATCCAATGTTGTATCTCATTTGTAGAATGAAAAAACTTGGATGTTATTGTTAAACATTGAATCATTGTTACATAGAGACATTATCTGTGATTTTTTTTATATCTTATTTTTCTGTTGATTATTTGTTTGGAATGACTGATTGTGAAGTTGGTTTCAGTTCAGCCCCTGGCTGCAATGGAAGTTGATTTTTAAATAAATAGGTCTTTACATCAATAAAAGCAAGAATTTACTGTAAATGTCATTTTAAAAAAAAATTCTTGAGGTCACGGTGCTGGGGAACTGGACAAAGGGTTTAGAAAAGAAGAGGAAGCAACACGTTAGAGGCAACTTAGATATTGTAGATACTGATTGGATGTCAAGATATTCTGAAATAATGAACCATGTTGCTGAAGGTAGACTGTTGTGCAGTCGGAAGCACAGAAACCCAGATTATCGGCCCTTTCTTTCACATCTGGTATTGATAATGGACAATGTTATTTATTACAATGTTGAAATCCCAGGAAAACTCCTATGAATTCCTGTATTTTCAGTGAAATGCAATGGGATCCCCAAGGATTATTCATTTACATAAACAGCTCCTGGGCTTTGTGGCAAATGTTTCTGCTTGGACCGAGTGCATCCTTGCGACATGGAAATCAATCAGGAAAATACCCATCCCATTGGAATGTGGGGCTGGAGATTTCTTGGAGGTTCTCTGGAAACTGGGTTTCCACCAGTTACATTGACAGAGCAGGGCAAAGCCTGAGCAAGTTCCCAGTGTAAGAACACAGTCAGCATCATGTTGGAGTTGAAGAATAATTTCTGATATTGCATCAACGGCAGTTGGAAAAGCAAGAAGAATTATAGAAATAGCTGAATAGTGGGCCATTCAGCCCTTCCAGCTTGTTCCACTGTTCAATACAATCCTTGGAAGATCATCCAACTCAGTCTCCTGTTCCCACTTTCTTCCCATACCCTTTGATCCCTTTAGCCCTAAGAACTATATTTAACTCCTCTGTGAAAACATTCAATGTTTTGGTCTAAACTGTTTCCTGTGTCAGAGAATTCCACAGACTCCCTGGTCTCTGGGTGAAGACATTTCTCCTTATTTCAGTCTTAATTGGCCCACCCAGTATCTTTAGACTCTCAGTCCTTGTTCTGGTCATCGGGAATATCCTTCTTGTGTTGACCC
The DNA here is from genome assembly GCF_037043375.1 of Chiloscyllium plagiosum. Classification (NCBI taxonomy): domain Eukaryota; kingdom Metazoa; phylum Chordata; class Chondrichthyes; order Orectolobiformes; family Hemiscylliidae; genus Chiloscyllium; species Chiloscyllium plagiosum. Next base: position 2,264,068 of record NW_028270168.1, on the reverse strand, counting down.
TGCCTAGCACTGTTTCAATTTTAAAGGTTTCTATGAGATCACACCTCATTCTTCTAAACTCTGGTGAATGTAGTTATAACCGAGCCAGTGTCTCTTCATGCATCAGTCCTGTCATCTCAGGAATCCACCTGATAAACCTGTGGAAGGGTCACCGGACCTGAACCATTAATAGAACATAGAAAAGTACAGCACAGAATGGCCCTTTAGCCCACAATGTTGTGCCGAGGTTTAATCCTAATGTAAAATATAGTAACTTAACGTTGTTGTGGTTCTGTTCGCCGAGCTGGGAATTTGTGTTGCAGACGTTTCGTCCCCTGTCTAGGTGACATCCTCAGTGCTTGGGAGCCTCCTGTGAAGCGCTTCTGTGATCTTTCCTCCGGCATTTGTAGTGGTTTGAATCTGCCGCTTCCGGTTGTCAGTTCCAGCTGTCCGCTGCAGTGGTCGGTATATTGGGTCCAGGTCGATGTGTTTGTTGATAGAATCTGTGGATGAGTGCCATGCTTCTAGGAATTCCCTGGCTGTTCTCTGTTTGGCTTGTCCTATAATAGTAGTGTTGTCCCACTATAAATGCCGGAGGAAAGATCACAGAGGTGCTTCACAGGAGGCTCCCAAGCACTGAGGATGTCACCTAGACAGGGGATGAAACATCTGCAACACAAATTCCCAGCTCGGCGAACAGAACCACAACAACGAGCACCCGAGCGACAAGTCTTCTCATTGTAACTTAACCTACGCACCCCTCAACTCACTGCTATCCATGTGCATGTCCAGCAGTCGCTTAAATGTCCCCAATGACTCTGCTTCCACCACCACCGCTGGCAAAGCGTTCCATGCATTCACAACTCTCTGTGTAAAGAACCTACCTCGGATATCTCCTTCATACCTTTCTCCTAATATCTTCAAACTATGACCCCTCGTACCAGTCAATCCTGCCCTAGGGAACAATCTCTGCCTATTGACTCTATCCATGTCTCTCATTACCTTGTACACCTTGTTCAGGTCACCTGGCTTCCTCCTTCTCTCCAGAGAGAAAAGTTCAAGCTTAGTCAACCTCTCTTCATAAAATAAGCCCTCCAGTCCAGGCAGCATCCTGGTAAACCTTCTTTGCACCTTCTCCAAAGCCTCTGTATCTTTCCTATAAATAGGACGACCAGAACTGGACACAATATTCCAAGTGTGGTCTCTTGTAGAGCTGTAGCAAAACCTTCACGGCTCTTAAACTCGATCCCCCTGTTAATGACAGCCAAAACACCATATGCTTTCTTAACAACACTATCCACTTGGGTGGCAACTTTGAGGGATCTATGTACTTGCACACCCAGATCCCTCTGTTCCTCCACTCTGTCAAGAATCCTGTCTTTAATCCTATATTCAGCATTCAAGTTCGACCTTCCAAAATGCATCACTTCACATTTAACCAGGTTGAACTCCATCTGCCATTTCTCAGCCCAGCTCTGCATCCTGTCTATGTCGCACTGCAGCCAGCAGTAGCCCTCGATGACACCTCCAACCTTTGTGTCATCTGCAAATTTACTAACCCACCCCTCAACCTCCTCATCCAAGTCATTTATAAAAACTATAAAGAGCAGAGGCGCAAAAACAGAGCCCTGCGGGACCCCACTCAACACTGACCTCCAGGCAGAATACTTTCCATCTACAGCCACTCTCTGCCTCCTGTCAGCCAGCCAATTCTGAATCCAGATAGCCAAATCTCCCTGTATCCCATACTTCCTGACTTTATGAATGAGCCTTCCATGGGGAACCCTATCAAATGCCTTGTTGAAGTCCATATACACCACATCCACTGCTTGACTTTCGTCGACCTGTCTCGTCACTTCCTCAAAGAACTCAATAAGATTTGTGAGGCATGACTTGCCCCTTACAAAGCCATGCTGACTGCCTTTAATCATACTGTGCTTTGTCAAATAGTCATAAATCCTAAGCCTCAGAATTCTTTCCAAATTCTTTCCATTAACTCTGATTTCTCTGCACAGATGCTGCCAGACTTGCTGAGCTTTTCCAGCAATTTCAGTGTTTATTTCTGGTAAACCTTCACTGCACTCCCTCTATTGCCAGAACATCCTTCCTCATGTAAGAAGATCAAAACTGCACATAATAATCCAGCTGTGGTCTCACCAGGGGCCTGTACCACTGCAGTAAACATCTCTGCTCCTGTCTTCAAATCCTCTCATTATGAAGGATAACGTACCACTTACCTGTTCATTGTCCGCTGTATCTGCAATGTTTACTCTCAGCAACTGGTGTACTAGGAGACCCAAATCTAACTGCACCTCCTGCTTTCCCAATCTGTCACCACTCAATAATAATCAATTTTCATGTTTTTGCTCCCAAAGTGGATAACCTCAAATTTATTCACATTATAGTTAATCTTAAATAGCCATCAAAAATCCATAAAACAATATGGGGGTGAATCCTAGGTGTGGCGCTTATATAGCAGGCCTCATGGTTAAAGTACAGCAATGGCAAGTTATTAGTTAAACTTGCTGAACGTTCACACAGCCCGAATCCTTGACATTGCTGTTTCCCTGCCGATCCACCCCAACAGATGACAGAAAACAGATGACCTCTTTTGTAATGTCAGAAAGGATCTGCACAGCTTTAGCATTTATTCCTGGATTTACAAATAAAGTTAATAATGTGTCAAAATTAGTGAGGAAAATGCTCGATCCTGAAATAGCTCCACAGAAGCTGGTATCCTGTCACTGAGTCACCCTTTATTTACATGTGGAGATCCTTGACACTGGAACAGCCTCCTCAGCATCAGCACCCAGAGAGTCAGAATTGTTTTTTATCTGTCAGCCTAAACTCCCTGATTAGACTGGAAAGACAGCCCCAATCAGGGAACTCATATTCTAAGGTCCACCTGGCTGACCTTGTTACAATTGCTTTAGGTTCCAATTAAACTATGATTTGGCACATCTCTATATGAGTTGAAGAGTGTGGTGCTGGAAAAGTACAGCAGCATCCAAGGAGCAGGAGAATCGATTTTTAGAGCATATGTTCTTTATCAGGAATTCCTCAATATTGTTGAAGGGTCTATACACGAAACATCAATTCTCCTGCTCCTCGGATGCTGCCTGAGCTGCTGTGCTTTTCCAGCACCACACTCTTGACTCTGATCCCCAGTATCTGCAGACCTCACTTTCTCCTACATCTCTGTATGACTCATGTTGACAATTCCTTCATATCACCTTTTATTGGCTCTGCTTTTCAAGTTTCTGTTCCACTTTGCAATGATATCAGTGATTTATAAAACTGACTCTGGCAAGTGCATTTTTATCACCTTTTGTTGCTCTACATTGTGCTTTGTATCAAGTAGACAGCAAATGACAGGTTGAGATATTTTTTAGTCTGTGTCCAGGACCAAATAGAATCCGTTCTCATGTGGTTTTGCTGCACATTGACCAGACCATGAAGCAATAGCTGGTTCCCTTTGTTGAAGAGCTTTAGTGAAAGATTCAATAACTGCATCCCACTGTGGGAATGTTGACTTGTGGCCTTGCCTGTACATTGGAACTGCATATTGCCTGTACATTGGAATTGTATATTGCTGTATATTGCTTGTACATTGAGACTGTATATTGCCTGTACTTTGGGACAGTGCCAAAGAGCCTGACCAAGATCAATAACATGTTTTCTAAGGGAAACCAAGGATTCAAACTTGCTCTCCCAGTTAGTGACTTGGAGCCACTGAATAATGAGGACAACATTAGTTCAAAGAAATTGGACAAAACTCTGCCCGCCCCCCCCCCCCCTCCAAACCCCCCCATTCTAGTTTTGGATATGATGACCTCCAGGTGGCATTGCCAAGTGTACCCATGAATGATGGTTATTGGCTGTCTATTCAGTATGCTGGGAAAATGAGAAGCAATCACAACTGTCTCCCTTCCCACTTTGGTCTGATGTCCAGGAATATTCTTTCTGTTAAGTGCCTGAGGGGTAGAAAGAGTGAGTGTGTTTAGATTCACCCAGTCCAGTGGCAAGTCCATAACTACATTTGAAGGAAGTGTTTGAAAGTTTGTTGTGCAAAATCAGTGAGTGGGGCTTTTGATCAGAAACTTATTATTTTTAAGACCATAATGCTTTGAATCTCAGCAACAGAAAGCCACAAATGGCAAATCAATTAGTTTCAAACAGATTCCCTCCTTAAAGCATGATATTTCCCCCTGCTTGTAAAAGAGTTGTATCTTATTGGACTATAGTTCCCACAAGCAGAATTTGCTCCTCATGGAAAAACAAATTAGACAATAATTCTAACGGGGTAAAAACAATGACTGCAGATGCTGGAAACCAGATTCTGGATCAGTGGTACTGGAAGAGCACAGCAATTCAGGCAGCATCCAAGGAGCAGTAAAATCGACGTTTCAGGCAAAAGCCCTTCATCAGGAATAAAGGCAGTGAGCCTGAAGCGTGGAGAGATAAGCTAGAGGAGGGTGGAGATGGAGGTGGAGAGAAAGTAGCACAGACTACAATGGGTAAGTGGGGGAGGGGATGAAGGTGATAGGTCAGGGGCGGGGAGGGGGTGGAGTGGATAGGTGGAAAAGAAGATTGGCAGGTAGGACAAGTCATGGGGTCAGTGCTGAGCTGGAAGTTTGGAACTAGGGTGAGGTGGGGGAAGGGGAAATGAGGAAACTGTTGAAGTCGACATTGATGCCCAGGACCTCCATGTCCTCGACAGAGTGGGAGGGGGAGTTGAAATGTTGGGCCACGGGGCGGTTTGGTTGATTGGTGCAGGTGTCCCGGAGATGTTCCCTAAAGCGCTCTGCTAGGAGGCGTCCAGTCTCCCCAGTGTAGAGCAGACCGCATCGGGAGCAACGGATACAATAAATGATATTAGTGGATGTGCAAGTAAAACGTTGATGGATGTGGAAGGCTCTTTTAGGGCCTTGGATGGAGGTGAGGGAGGAGGTGTGGGCAATTCTAATGGGATTATCCAACTCTGATGGGGCTGGAAGGTAATCAGAACTGAGCTTCCTGAACCCTCAGGTAAGATCCTAATCCAGTCACTCTCTGAGGGTAGGCACCAATGAAGATCATAATCATGATAATCACAGAGCGGTACAGTGGCTCAGTGGTTAGCACTGCAGCCCCGCAGAGTCAGGGTCCTGGGTTTGATTCCAGCCTCCGGTGACTGACTGTGTGGAGTTTGCACATTCTCCCTGTGTCTGCGTGGGTTTCCTCCAGGTGTTCTGGTTTCCTCCCACAATCCAAAGATGTGTAGGTTAGGTGAATTGGCCATGCTAACTTGCCCATAGTGTCCAGAGATGTGTAGGTTAGGTGCATTAGTCAGGGGTAAGTATAGGGTAGGGGGAATGGGTCTGGGTGGGTTACTCTTCAGAGGGTCAGAGGGCCTGTTTCCACACTGTATGGATTCTATTCTAAAGGGCATTGAGCTCACTGTAGCACATGCCCTACTGTTTCAGCTGTAAGTCAGTAGATCAGACAATAATTAACAATGCATTTTCCCACCAAGAAATATTACTGGATTTATTCATACAGAATCGGATTGCAAACTAATAATTCGCAGACTGATTCAACTGAAAGAATTAAGATGATAGTTTCAGTGGAGAATAAATTATCCATGGTAAGTGGTATTGTAGGATACATCATGGGTTAAGGGGCAGAATAGATCTTGTACCTGGATCATGGAACTGTTTGCCTTTGATAAATGGGGATGGATATAACAACATTGTTATTGTCTATTCTGAAGGTTTGCTTTATGGAGGAGGATTCAGTGATAGTAACGCTTGTTGAATGTCAATCAGAAGTGGTTAGATTTGTTAAGAATGGTTGATGCTTGATATTTGTCTCATGTGAATGTCACTTGCTATTTGATTGGCCAGTTTAACTTCTTTACGGAAACTTCAGATCATATAAAACAAATACTTCAGATCATATAAAACTTGAATATCACACAATGACAACTTAGATCATTACCTTCCACAACAATCTCCTCTCACAGTCATAGCTAAAATGAAAATGATTTTTTATAACTGGATACGCATTCTTGTATTAGTGTGTTAATTCCTGTTACGTGTATTCTGATAGTAACATTTTATGTCAATAGGCCATTTGGCACACAGACTGGACAGATGAGGTCAGCAATACACTGTGCATTCACTCAGGATGGTCTTAACAGAGAGCGGAACCAGGATTGGGATTTGATCAGCGCAGCAGGATTTCCCAAAGGGACATTGACTGTGGAAATGGAAGGACATGGAAATGTTGAAGGAGGAAGTGAGCAGACAAGTTCGGGAACTGCAGGAAATTTGCAAAACCTGACTGGTGATTGTTCCTGCACTAAATTGGATTGACGCATTTCACTGTGACATTGAGAACAATCCTACAGGAAGCTGGAACTGTGAATTCCACTTATTGTTTTTTATCTTCATGACCACATTGTATTGTGATTTGGTCATTTGTCACGGAAGGGACAGCTTCCCCTGGGAACAGAAGCATCCTCATAATCTCTAGTTCTTAAAGACACTTCCTCTGTTTAAGAAAGACAATCCCCAATCCTGGAGTCATGGGTTCAAGCCTCATTGACAATGACACCCAACCTACTTGCTGAGTGTTCTTCTGTCTTCAGCATATTTGCTAAGTGAGACAATGCATTCTGTAGAAAAGAAAATGTCTCTCACTCAAAAAGCATTGCTTTTAGGGAACAATCAGGGCAACTTCCCAGGTTCCTTCTCCAGTTTCTCATCTCCATTTGGAAAAGTGTTGCCTGCCTTTCTGGGGAGGGCAGTAATTGTTCTCTGGTTTACACAGATGCTATTTTAAATATTGTGTATTTCCAAAATTTTCAGTTTTTGTTTTTGATCTGTGGGTGAAAGCAGGCAATCAGCTGGAGAACAGCTTCAGTGCTTCCTAAAGTCAGACAGGGCCCTTGAGAAATATATAGGAAGCAGAAAATAACTTAAACAAGGGATTAGGAGGACGAGAAGGGTCCATGAAATGTATTTGGTAAATAGGAATAGGGAGAATCCCAAAGTATTTTATGCATTTATTAGGAGTAAGTGGACATCTCGGGAAAGGGTGGATCTACTTAGGACAATGTTTGTCTACATTGGACAAACAGGCAGAAGACTAGCCACCAGGATACATGAACATCAACTAGCCACAAAAAGACATGACCCACTCTCACTAATATCCTTACATACAGATAAGGAAGGACACCACTTAGACTGGGACAACACATCCATTCTAGGACAAGCCAAACAGAACCACACACGAGAATTCCTGGAAGCATGGCATTCCAACCAGAACTCTATCAACAAACACATTGATTTAGATCCCATCTACCTCCCTGTGAGAAAAGAACAGGAAATGACATCACCAAGAGAGGAAATGAGATCACCACGGGCAATGACATCACCAACCCAAGGAAAACCAAATACATAGAAAGCAGGCTATACCACCAGTACTTCATCCAGAGGCTCACTGACAATGTTACCTAGTATGGTGACGAAATGCCTGAAAATGAACCTTCCAGTTCAGTGAACAAACTTATATCCAGAACTTCAACTTGAGCTACAAATCTTCTCAAAACTTACTACAAAGGAAGAAATTTAAGTGTGGAGCCAGAGGAAGTGGGTGAGGTCCTTAATAAGTCCTTTCTACCAGTCATCACCAATGAGAAAGACATGGATCTGTCCCAGAATACTGAGGGAGGCAAGGGAGGAGATTGCTGGGTCCTTGACAGAGATCTTTGTCTCCTCTTTGGCCTCAGGCAAGGTCCCAGAAGACCGGAGAACGGCTAATATCATTCCTTTGGTGATGAAGAGTGACAGGGATAATTCAGCAAATTATAGGCCGAGCAGCCTTACATCAGTGGTAGGGAAATTATTGGAGAAGGTTCTTAGGGACAGGATTCACTCCCACTCGGAAAAGAATGGACTTATTATGGATAGTCAGCATGACTTCGTGCAAGGAGAGTCCTGTCTCAAAAACTTGATTGAGTTTTATGAGGAAGTGCCAAAGATGATTGCTGAGGGTAAGGCAGTGGGATGTTGTCTACATAGACTTTACTAAAGCATTTGACAAGGTCCCTCATGGTAAGCTGATCCAGAAGATTAAGTCACATGGGGTCCATGGTGAGTTGATAAGGTGAACCAATTGGATTGGTTATAGGAGACAGAGGGTAGTTGTGGAGGGATGTTTTTCTGTCTGGCAATCTGTGACCAGTGGTGTTCAACAAGGATCAGTGTTGGGACCCTAATTGTTTGTAATTTGTATAAATTATTTGGATGAGAATGTAGGTGGTCTGATTCTTAAGTCTGCAGATGCCATAAAAATTGGTGGACTTGTGGATAGTGAGGACGGATACCAAAGGACACAACAGGAAATAGATCAGTTGGAAAGTTGGGCTGAGAAATGGCGGAGTTTAATCTGGGCAAGTATGAAATGCTGCACCTTATCAGGTCAAGTGTAAGAAGAAAGTATAAAGTAAATGGCTGGACCATGAGGAGCATTGATATACAGAGGGATCTTGGGGTGAAAGCCCTTAGCACCCTGAAAATGGCAGCCCAAGTGGAGAAGATGGTAAAGAAGGCATATGGCATGCTTGCCTTCATCTGTCAAGGCACTGAATATAAAAGTTGACAAATCATGTTTCAGCTTTATAAAACTTCAATTAGGCCATGATTGGAGTGTTGTGTGCTCGTCTGATCCCTACACTATAGGAAGGATGTGGAGGCTTTGGAAACAATGCAAAAGCAGTTTACCAGGATGTTGCCTGGATTGGAGTATATTAGCTACAAGGAGATGCTGGATAAACTTTGATTGTTTTCACTAGAGTGTCAGAAGCTGAGGGGTGACCTGACAGAAGTTTACGCAGTGAGATACAGTGGATAGTCAGGGTCACATAGTCACACAGCACGGAAACAGACCCTTCGGCCCAACCTGTCCATGCTGACCAACTTTCTCAAACTAAACTTGTCCCATTTGCCCAGATCCCTTTGAACCTTTCCTATTCACATAGCCATCCAAATGTCTTTTAAATGATGTAACTATACATGCATTCACTACTTCGTCTGGCAGTTCATTCCACACATGAACCACCGTCTGTGTAAAAGATTTGCCCTTCACCTCTAACCTTAAAATTATGCTTTCTAGTTTTGAACTTCCCAACCCTCCACAAAAGGCCTTTGCTATTCACCTTATCCGTACCTCTCATGATTTTATGAACTCCAAGGTCATCCTTCCTCATTCTATTCTCTAGGGAGGAAGGTCCCAGCCTATTCAGCATCTGCTTATAATTCAATCATCTAGACTTGGTAACATCCTTGTAAATGTTTTCTGCACCCTTTCCAATTTAGTAATACCCTTCTTATTGCAGGGCAATCAGAACTGTACCCAGAATGGAAATGTCAAATGCTAGTGGATAGAGGTTAAGGTGAGACTAGGAGAATTTAAAGGAGATATGTGAAGCAAGTTATTTTACACAGAGGGCGGTAAGTGCCTGGAATGTGCTGCCAGGGGAGGATGTAGAAGCAGATATGTGAGCAAAGTTTAAGAGGCATTTTGACTGACACATGAACAGGCAGGGAATAGAAGGTTACCCACCCTGTGTAGGTAGTTGGGATTAGTTTAGAATGGCAACTTGGTCAGTGCAGACATGATGGGCCGAAGGGCCTGTTGCTACCCTGTAGCGTTCTATGATTAGATTAGATTAGATTCCCTACAGTGTGGAAACAGGCCCTTCGGCCCAACAAGTCCACACCGATCCTCCAAAGAGTAAGCCACCCAGATCTATTCCCCTACTCATGCACCTATCACTACGGGCAATTTAGCATGGCCAATTCACCTGACCTGCACATCTTTGGAGTGTGGGAGGAAACCGGAGCACCCGGAGGAAACCCATGCAGACAGAGGAAGAACGTGCAAACTCCACCCCAACAGTTGCCCAAGGCTGGAATCGAACCTGGGTCCCTGGTGCTGTGAGGCAGTAGTGCTAACCACTGAGCCACCGATCCGCCCTATGTTCTAAACCTGCTCCTGTTCTCCACGAGACAATTGCATGTGCACGAAAGAAGCTAAAAAATATCTGGAGTGGTCCATTTACCTTCCGTAACCAAGAGGTTCAAGGATTTATTTATCTATCCACTGATATCACATGGGCATCGTTGGCTGGGCCAGGATTTACTGCCTATCTTGATTTGAGCAGGTGGTGGTGAGCTGCCATCTTGAATCACTGTGGTCCACCTGCTGTAGATTGACCCACAAATTCCAGGATTTTGACCCAGTGCCAGTGAAGGAACAGTGATATATTTCCAAGTCAGGATGGGGTGTAGTTTGGAGGGGTATATGAAGGTGGTGGTGTTCCCATATATCTGTTGCCCTTGTTATTTTAGGTGAACTTTATTCAAGGTGAACTTCTGCAGTGTTCACTGAGCGTCGATGGTGGAGCGAGTGGATGCTTGTGGATGTGGTGCCAATTTGGGGTCTGCTTGTTTTACCAAAACGCAATACCTTTGCACTTATCCCAATTAAACTCCATCTGCCAATCCTCAGCCCATTGGTCCAATTATTCAAGATTTCTTTGTCATCTTAGATAACCTTCTTCACTGTCCATTGTACTATCAATCTTGGTGTCATTTGCAAATGTACTAACCATGCTTTCTATATTCTCATCTAAATAATTTATATAAAATTACAAATGTGGGTCTGACTCGTGTGTAGCCAGACCAGGTGAGGATGGCAGATTTCCTTCCTTGAAGAGCATTAGTGAGAGTTAGTTATAAAGTCCCTCCACTAGCCAGTCAGATTCACAAAACAATGCTCACTTCCTAAAGATGTTTATCATCAATTATCTCTTCACTGAAACAGACTGCAATAAAGTTGAAAAGTCTATAGATTTAACAGTGACAACTCAATCCATTTTCTTGCCTGTAATACCAAAATAAATGCCATAAAGTGTTCTTTCTGAGTGCAAGGATAATGCACAAACATGAGACAGTCCATTAGTTACTGCACAAGGGATTGAAAGACCTGGGACTGTTGAGAGATCAGTTGAAAACCATGCACAGCAGCTCAGGAGTTTAAATACAATTAAGTAAATAAATCTGAAAAGAAATGTCAGTCTTGGTAATAGTGACAATGGAACTGCTAAATGAAGGTACATCAGGGAACACAATCTGTCATCCTGAAACAATCTGGTGACTTCTGACTAAGAACAATGTGACTGCTCCTTAACAACCCTCTGAAATAACCTAACAAATGCTTTCATCACCTTCTCTGGGGCAATTAGGAATGAACAATGAATGCTATGTTGCCAGTGATACCCACATCCCAGGAAGAAGTTAAAGAAGAACTGAAGTTTCAGTGATTGTTGTTTCAGTTTCTGGTTATCTTTGAAATACAACATAGATTGCATTTTTTATAAACCATTGGTCAGGGGTTATATGTGAGAGTTGCTGTGTAAACAGTAACCACCTTTTACTTAAACAGTTCGATCAGTCCAAAGCCTTTGTGTTCATCCTCTGTAAACAGATATGGTGTAACAGTGGCAGAGTCTAGAGGACAGGAATGCTTCATTTAAATTAGCTCATAGTACAAGTGCAGTGATTGAGTCTCTGCGTTGAGACTATCATTGACCTGTTAAGTTTCAAGCACTGAATTACTGAGACACTTACTTAACCTTATCTTACTCTCATGTATATTCTTTCAACAGCTTTGCAGAAACTGCCTCATGTTTCAGAGCGATTTGGTCTGTTCAGTCTTTCAAGTGAAGCGCCTGCGGTTTGCCACAGTTAGAGTGGGCACAATCTTTCTACTGTGTCTGTGTGTTTAATTCTCAGATGTGTTGTGAAGGATACTTTATAGTGGTTGACTATTCTGGAATGTTGAACAGAACAAAAGTTATTACAGATCTAATTAATTATTAAATTATTTGTTAAGTACAGCAAATTTGTGATAAATTACAAGTGCTCCTTAGATCGTGTTCTTAAAGACAGAGATCCTGATGGATTTCAGGAAATGTCCACTTCTTGAACTCTTGCAACACCAACAGCAACTACTATAGAATCAAATAGTAAACCGCAGAAAGAAGGCTTTCAGTCCAGCAAAGTCTGTGATACCTTTTTCAAAGAGCAATCCGGGAACCTTCCTCCCCTGTTCTTTCTCTATCCCTCCATCCTTCTTCTCCATTTTGATTTCCTTATTGAAGGTTCTTACTTGCTCTTTGTTCTTCACCCCAAGAGGCAGCATATTCTGAATCCTAACCACATGGTGAACAAAGGGCCTTTCGCCAATTACCCTAATTCTGAGCTGGTGAATATGTAGCCAGTACATGGGCTATTATGATATTTGGTTTGATATACTTAGTCCTTTATCTAACAGAACAGATAATCACCTGTCTTTGGGTGTGTAGGTTTACTCCTGACCACCCTGTGTATATAGTATTGTTAAAAATCCAACAACACCAGGTTATAGTCCAACAGGTTTATTTGGAAGCGCTAGATTTCAGAGCATTGCTCCTTCATCAGCGGTTACTGACAAATCTACCACATGTAGCCAGGAATTTTATTCCTTATTACATATTCAATCTATTTTTGGCTATTTATGATTCCAGGTAATTTTAATTTGTTCCCTTCTTGAGTGAAAACTTGCTTCTTAAAAAACAATAAGTCATCATCAAAAGCCTTGTCCATGTAGTTAAGGGCACCAGAGCTGCACTACAGCAAAGTGCTATACAAATATAAGTTGTTGTTATCTCAATTTTTTTCTTTTATTTGCATTTATGTGATGTTCTGTCAAGTTAATTTTCCGGAAAACTAAAAGCTGAAACCTCGCAGCTGCTTCAGAAGCAGCTGTCCCACTGTCTGCCACGTTCTGCCAGAGTAACATTTTCACAACAAACTGTTCTGGGTGGGAGATGGATGAGGGAGGGGCACACGCGGGTGTGCGGACATTCTGAGAAAGCACAGGAAAATGAAAAGGGGCCAGAGAGAAGGAGCGTGAAACAGGCTCAGAAAGGTCAATGAGCAGTGGTTTTTGAAGAGAGTGGTGAAAGATAAAGAATTGGTGCTGTTGACAGGGACTTGGCCAGAGCGAGAGGCTGAGCAGCTGGTAAACTTGGACTGTGTCCAGTAGACATGGGCAGTAAGGAGCTGTGACAGATGCTAGTGCTTGTGCCTGTAGATGTGGCAGCAAAAGGCTTTTTGAGACAACGGTGTCGTTTGCAATTGTACTCAGCCCATCGAACAGGAACATTCACTCATTGAATCACATTGTCTGCAGGAGTGAAATGTTGCTTCTACTCTTACAACTTTACTTATATACTTACCTGCTCAGCCCGCCTCCTCTTTCCCATTATCCTGCAGCATTTCTTTACTGTCCTGATAGACATATTTGACTTTTAGCTGAAAATGTGTTGCTGGAAAAGCGCAGCAGGTCAGGCAGCATCCAAGGAACAGGAGAATCGACGTTTCGGGCATAAGCCCTTCTTCAGGAATGAGGAAAGTGTGTCCAGCAGGCTAAGATAAAAGGTAGGGAGGAGGGATTTGGGGGAGGGGCGTTGGAAATGCGATAGGTGGAAGGAGGTCAAGGTGAGGGTGATAGGCCGGAGTGGGGGTGGGGGCGGAGAGGTCAGGAAAAAGATTGCAGGTTAGGAAGGCAGTGCTGAGTTCGAGGGATTTGACTGAGACAAGGTGGGGGGAGGGGAAATGAGGAAACTGGAGAAATCCGAGTTCATCCCTTGAGGTTGGAGGGTTCCTAGGCGGAAGATGAGGCGCTCTTCCTCCAACCGTCGTGTTGCTATGGTCTGGCGATGGAGGAGTCCAAGGACCTGCATGTCCTTGGTGGAGTGGGAGGGGGAGTTAAAGTGTTCAACTCAACACTTTTAAATAATAATAATCATCATTGCAGAAAGTTGTCCCAGATACTGTAGGGTCTATCTGAGTGCATGTGTGTCTGTCTGCGTGAGATTGATACTGTAAAATAGACTTGATGTTGTGGAGTTTGGAAACTGTTTGGAAACCCTGGGCTGGAAGATAGTTGGAAACGTGCAAATGGTTCACAAATTCACGTCAGGGAAGGAAAAGCTCTCACCCTCACCAGCTCCACCAATAAGCTGTTATGGAAAGTAGCTGAATAAATGGGATCAAGGTAGACAAGCAGGAGGCTGGGAGAGCACAGCCAGACAGCAGCAGGAGGTGGGGAAGTCCAGTGTTTTGGGTATAACCCTTCTTCAGGATTCAAAGCAGATGGCAGTGGTTTCGTGGTAATGTCACTGGGCTAATAATCCAGAGCGGTGTAAAAACAATGACTGCAGATGCTGGAAACCAGATTCTGGATCAGTGGTGCTGGAAGAGCACAGCAATTCAGGCAGCATCCGAGGACAGGCAAAATCAGCCTCAGGCTAATGTTCTGGAGACAGGACCTCAAATCCCACCATGTCAGGTGTTTCAAATTTGAGTTCAATTAAACTTTGGAATGAAAAACTGACCAAACTGTAACCATTAATTGTTGTAAAAACCTGTCTGGTTCACTAATATCCTGAGGGAAGGGAATCTGTCACCCTCACCATTTGGTCTGGCCTAGGCATGACTCCAGACCTAGAGCCATGCGGTTCACCCTCAACTGCCCTCTGGGTAATGAGGGACAGGCAATAAATGCCAGCTTAGTGTGAAATATTCCTGTCACTACATCACTCTTTATTTCCACATGAACAGACCCTGACCCTCGTCCTGCCTCATTCAGAGTCTAGTACCAGAGTGTCAGTATCTCTGACAGTACCCTTTTGTTTTGTATGTTTTTTTTAGGGGAAAAAGAAAAAGAAAACTGTTCTCCTCCAAAACACAGAGAGTATCAGCAGTAACACACTGACTGCAGCACCAGCCAGCACAAAGTCAGTGCCCTAACCGAGGAGAAACACTACCCTTTCTTTTTGTTTTTCCCCACACCACTACCTAACTGCGGTAGTGTTTATATTTTTCCCCAGCATCCACGGTGTGTGTGTGCAGGTGTGAGACACAGTGAGAGACACAAGGTGTGCAAATCTTTATTCAATTCCCACCACCAGGAAGAAAGGAAACACCCGGGTGGCCAGTGACAAACACTGCCCTTCACATCAAAGGGTAATGCTGTGTGATCAAAACAGTGAAGGGGAGGGTAGGGACTAAATCAAAATAGAGTTGGAGGGGGAAATGATGCACTCCACTCCCTGCGGCGCCCACCTCTCCCTGAACAACTCCAGGGTGTTGATCGACACCGCGTGCTCCTTCTCCAAGGACACCCGGGCTCTAACGTAACCGCGGAAGAGGGGCAGGCAGTCGGCGCTAACGACCCCCTCCACAGCCCGCTGCCTGGACCTGTTGATGGCCAGTTTGGCCAGGACACTGCCCTTTCAATCTGTCAACCAGGGCTCCCTGACTGGACCAGATTAATAGCACCCCCCAATCCAGGGGATTGTGTTCTATGAGGTGTAGATAGCTGACCTCATTAGAATCACTTTACCAGCTTCCAATACCTTCATCCCATGAGTAAGTGCAAAGGAAAACTTCTCAAACCCACTCTGGTTTAAACTGAAGACACAACATCACTTTCTCAGGGTAAGTAGTGCTGACCTTGACATTATAAATGGACTCACTCTAACAGCAGGGATAGAGCAGCTATCATTACACCAGATCATTTAAAACCATTATGAACACGTTGAGTTTCTTCATTCTAGTTTCTCTCGTTCAAGAACAAATTAAAATGAGAGAGATCCTTACAGAGTGCTCATAAGGGAAAGTGCAAACTCAACAGTTCAGGCAGCATCTGTAGAGAGAGAAATGGTTAATGTTCCTGGTTAATGAACCTTCTTTGAATGATAAAAAGGTATGGATCACAAACCTACCTCACCTGCTGAATTTCTCCAGCAATTTCCATTTTTCTTTTAGATTTCCAGCAACGTTTATTTTGATTAAAATGGGTATCTCTTTAGAACATAAGGTACAGGGGCAGCATTAGGCCATTCAGCCCTTTCGGGTCTGCTCCACCATTCAATTGCCACGGCTGATACGTTTCTTAACCCGATTCTTCAGCTTTCTTCCTCTAACCCTTAATTTCCTGACCAATCAACAACTGATCTATCTCTGTCTTAAATACACTCAGTGACTTGGCCTCCACAGCCCTCTGCAGCAATGAGTTTCTGGCTGAAGAAATCCCTCCTCATTTCGGTTCTAAAGGGTCATGTCTTCACTCTGAGGCTGTGTCTTTGCGTCCTAGTCTCTCCTGCTAGTGGAAACACCTTCTCTATGCCCCCTCTATCCAGATGTCTCAGTATTCTGTACATTTCAGTATGATCCCCTCTCATCCTTCTCAAATCCAGTGAGTACAGATCCAGAGTCCTCTACCACTCCTCGTATGATAAGCCCTTCATCTCCAGGACCATTCTTGTTTGGAGAGGAACCATGGAATATCACATCTGAAGGGCCCAAAGGAACTTCAAATCAAAGCCTTTCAAAGAGAGAGAGGCACATCATAACAAACTGCTACAGAGTGAGCACGGGACTGGCTTAATCCCTTCCCCCTGCTCCCTCTTAGAAAGCCATCCTCAGTGGATTATGTTCCAAACTGCAGACATATTTACATTTCCCTCTTGCTGGAATACATTAGACGAGGAATTAAAAGCCAATTTCAAGCCTTGGTTGGATGTGCATCTGGGATAAAGGAGTAGTAGAGGACTCTGGATCTGTACTCACTGGATTTGAGAAGGATGAGAGGGTTCATACTGAAATGTACTATGAGGGTCACAGCTGAGCAAACCCCTGATCAACTTTACACTGTAAGTGAAAAGAAAGACAGTCTGTCCCTCTTTGCTGGAATTCAGAACGAGAGTGAAACTGCAGGAAACAGGAAGGAAGGCAAAGGCCTTTCAGCTGAGCTGTGAACAGAAGCCTCTCGAAATCATCTGCTCGCCTACCACCAGCAGAGCTCTTGATGTCACCCAACATAACAGCCATAACATGTCAGCATCTACTCTGCACAGAACTCAGAGATTGATTGGTGTATCCTTGATTAGCTTCGATCTCTTTTGTACTGATCTAAAATGTGAGAGTGCGATTTCTCCTGACATTTCGTAACTCAAACTCACTTTTTTAATATTTGAAGAAAGCTTTGTCAATTGGCTCCTTTTAAATCATAAATGTCTTAGGATTTGGGGAAAAAAGATATCCATGATGGATGGAAGGAGGGGAAGTTTTAGAAGTTCACCTTCAGGTGACAGACTGAGAGAATGCGAAGGAGAATGGACTTGACCTCTCCTCACCTGGTGCCTCATTGTTAGGGCTGTGCTGTCAGGAAGTGTGACAAATTGGAGAACCTCTCCCAGGAGCTAGTTGTAATAGCCATCAAAAAGATGCATTGCAGAAATGGAGCAAGGCTCCTTAGAGAGCACCTTCCACACCCACAATCACTTCCATCTAGAAGGAGCAGGCTGCAGATACATGAGATCACCACTCCCTACAAGCTCTCCTGAAACCACATCCTGATTTGGAAATATATTGCTGTTGCTTCCTATCACTGTATCAAAATCCTGGAAGTCCATCCCAAGGACAGCAGAGGTTCAAGAAGGCAGCTTACCACTACCTTCTCAAGGGCAATTAGAGATGAGCAACACAATGACCTTGCTGGCTACACCCACATTAGCTCAGTTTAGAATGTTTCTCATTTATTGTATGCATTATAATTGTGTCCTTAGGATTTTACTGAAGTGCATTATATTATAGGTGGCCCACGTGTGTAATCTCTACAGGGTGTGGATTTGTGGTCAGTTTGAGATTTAAGGTCGGCAGCCTAACCCACTTTGACATTTACTATAAACCTTCCCTACCTGATTTCCAAAGCACACAACTTAGGAATTCATTGAAGCCTGACATGATCACCAGCAGTGGTGAATAGATCTCTCAGACAGTGCCATTGTGTCAGAGAGTAATAAATCTGAACTTTACGATAATATAAAACTGTAAGTGTGACATTATTGGTTATAAATTAGAAATTAAATCACTTGGCCTGCTGAAGACCCATCTGTGGCCTTATTCAAAGATTGTCTGATAGATTTTTCAGACATTTTGAGCAATAGAAAAGTTTAATTTGCAACAGCGTTGCATTTTAAAGTATGATTGCATACCTCATCATTTACTTGAATAATGTAGAATAAATCACAATGATTTTATCTTGGTTCTATTTTACAGCCATTCACTGGTCCTCCTTGCAACAGACCAGCTATCAGGTGGGTACATAGTGTCAGAGAGCAGAAAGGAGATAGCTATTTAATGGCTGAGGTTTACTATCTGATAATATTGGCGTCTGTTTTCTTGTTTATCAGATAGTGTTTGACCTGCCGTGTATTTCCCAACATTCTCTATTTGTCCCTTTTAAACCTGCAGGCAATTCTCATGCCATTTTCACTGAATCATTGTAAATGTTTTGGTGGAGACTCTTGTGAATGCACATTTCATTCCAGATTCTCTCCCTAACACTTATTTATGCAAGAATTTGCAGTTTCAGATAAGACCTGAAAGAGCTGTTGATTTAATCACTATCTCAGACTGGAGAAAAAATGAAGATATGTGACAATATTACCTACTTTGAAAATACATTTTATTTTCATGTTTTTATTGACAGTTTCTTGTACAGAGGCTGCTGCACCACATGTTGCTTGAACAGACACATTAAGGATTGGATCCAGGCTGTGTTTTCTGTGTTTGAATGTGATGTCTTTCTGTCAATACACAACTTGGCCAAGTACTTAGCCTCACCTCCTCAAGGTGACACTTAGAGCTGACTCCTGCATGGCCAGCTTTTCAGGACCTCTGGTAACCAAGCCAAATGTGACCTTCGGTGTTCCTTTGCACTCAGTTCGGGAGGACAATAGGAACAGCCTGATATTTGGGCAGCCCAGTTCTCCCGAAATCCTTTCCAGATTGATGTCCCTGAGAGGAAACTCCATGAAACTGTACAGATTAGGAGCTGGAGTAGGCCATTCAGCCCCTCAAGTCTGCACCTTCCTTTAATACGATCATGGCTGATGTGAACTCCACTCTCCTGCCTGCTCTCCATAACTCTTCACCTCATGACTAATTAAAAATCTGTCTATCTCCTCTTTAAATTTACTCAGTGTCATGTCAACCACTATACTCCGGGGAGTGAATTCCACAGATTCACAACCCATTCAGAAAAGGAATTTCTCCTCATCTCTGATTTAAAACAGCTGCCCCGTATCTTAAATCTATGCCCTCTTGTTCTCCATTGCTGCGTAAGGGGAAATGATCTCCTCTACATCCTCTTTGTCAATCCCCTTTAGCATCTTATATTCCTTAATTTGATCTCCTCCCAGCGAGTATAAGACTAAACTGCTCAATCTCTCCTGATAAGACAAACTCCTAATTTCTGGAATTAATCGAGTGAACCTTCTCTGAACCCTCCTCAAGCAATGGGACCAACATTGTACACAGTACTCCAGGTATGGTCTCACCAATAAGGAGAAAGTGGGTACTGCAGATGCTGGAGATCAGAGTCGAGAGTGTGGTGCTGGAAAAGCACAGCAGGTCAGGCAGCATCCGAGGAGCAGGATTTCCTGATGAAGGGCTCTTGCCTGAAATGGCGATTCTCCTGCTCCTCCAATGTGCTTTACCAGCACCACACCCTCGACTCTGGTCTCACTAATACCTTATACAGTGCAGCAACAATTCCTTACTTTTATATTCTATTCTTTAGGAATAAATTCTAAAACTCCATTTCCCTTCCTTATTACCTGCTTTTCCTGTAAACTAGGTTTCTGTGACTCATGCTCAAGAACACAGAGATCCCTCTGCCCTGAAGCACTCTGACATTTCTCTCCATTCTGATAATAAGTTGCCTTTCTATTCTTCAGACCAAAATGGATCATTTCAACTCTGCATTCCTGTTTCCCCCAATGACCTTTGACACCCCTGTTATTTAAGAATCTATTTACCTCTGAATTAAAACTATTCAATGATCCTGCTTCTACCAATCTCTGGGGAAGTGATTTCCAAAGACTCTTAAACTCCCGAGTGAAAGAAAATCTCCTAACTTAAAAGAGAGAATCCTATTTTAAAATTGCATTTCCTAGTTCTAGTCTCTCCCAAAGGGGGGAACATCCTTTCAGCACCTTCCCCGTCAGTTTCATAAAAATCTGTCAAAATTTTCAAGCAGCCAAACAGATGGCTGAGTTGTTCAGCAAAAAAGGAATAAAAACAATGGGGATTGGGGATTGTTTAGACAGTTAGATACACAATGGACGAGGCTTTCAATATCACAGAACAGCATTGTATCCAGTACATCAAATATTTTAATGCATCTGAAGACTTTTCCACTTTTAAAATATTATTATTCCATTTGGCAGCTTGTCAGTTATTTTAAGTAACAGCCTGGTAATATATTATTTAATGGACACTTACTTTTCCAATCAAACTAATGTTATTACACACTTCATAAGCAAAGTTATCACTTAGATTGTAGTGGTTCATGATGAGCTGGAAAGGAGGCAACTCCACAATTTAACATTTTTTTGTACATATTCTGAAAAACTCCCTTCCAGAATTGTTCTGGAAACATCTGACCAACAGTGTGTAGGGTTCACCATCCCCCTTTTCCCCCTCAAATGAAAATAATGGGATTTAGAAATAGCGATTGGAAGTTCACCTTCACCACTCAATGGGAATATTTTTCTAATTCCCAACCCACTGTCTTTTTTGTGTGAGTGAAACACAGACAACAGAGATGACCAGGTCGATTGCTTTTCCACACTGAATTATCTGAATTTATCCAGAGGCAGCAGTGAAAGTCTGTACTGGGCATCGCTGGAACAAGGAGATAACTGGTCAGTTTTCTCCTAATGAGAGCAGGTGACTTATTTTGCCTGTGTGCATGTCCCACTTGGTAAGTATTGCACTCTCCCTTATCCATTACCCTTTCTAATAACAGTCACGTCAAAATCTCATTGAAAATATTGTTAATTGGAAATAAATGCAGCAAGTTTATTTTCTGTCATTAGCAGTGAGCTTGTGTTGTACTATTGACAAACATCAGACTTTTTTAACCAATATCCTTTTTGCAAACTGTAATTGCAAAAAAAAGGCTCTTTAAGAAATTAATTCCTTTAATGACAGGCAATAAAAGATGTACTCTTTCTTCCATCGCATTAAGTAGTAAATTGTTATGTTGCTTATAACCCACCACCTGATACCCAGTAAATTAATGCTCTATATAATAATGTTGAAATTATAAACAACAGGAAATAAATTATGTTTTTCCTGAGTGTAACATTTTTATTAGATTTTCTAAGTCTTGAGCCTAATGATTATGACTTACTTTCGGTGATTTGCCCTGTTGTTTTCTCCGGAGAGGTTGTTCCATTAGGCCCGAAGTACTTTCTTCACCAGATAATCTTCCTTCATCTTCTGCCATTGATATTTCCAGCTGCAGGTTGGAAGGTGCACAGAGGAGGTGAGTCAAGTACCATTTACACAACAGTCCTTTGCAAAGTGCAGTCCTGAAATTCTGATCATATCGAAGAGAGATTTAAAAGGGACAGGCATGATCACACTTTTGAAAAAGAAACAGAAAATACTGTCATCTGGACCATTTGTCGCACAGGGAGTTGTGAAACTTACTAAACAGAAACCGAGAGAAATGCAGATGCTATAAATCAGAAACAAAAACAGAAATTGCTGACAAAGTAAGCAGGTCTGGCAACATCTGCAGTGAGAAATCAAGAGTTAATGTTTGGATCAAATGATCCTTTCTCAGAACCCTTGTAAAATTTGTTCTCCTGCATGTAAAATCAATTTTAGCCCATCTATCATTGAAACCTTTAAACATTCATATCTCATCTCAATACATTATTCATCTTTAACTCTCACCTTGCACTAAATCCCACTTGCCCATCACCCCTCCCTTGCTGCACTATCTGACAGTCCGGGTCCCTTAAAACCCCAGGTTTAGTGTTTTCACCTGAAGGTTGACTTGTCTCTTTGAACTTGTTCTTCTCCCTTTAACTCTACAAACCGACAGAAGTCTCCAATCCTGCACCTCTCCACTCAGTCACACAAAGGGAGGTTGGGTTTCTGCGCTCAGCATTTTATGATGAAGGTCTTATGCTTGAAACGTCGATTCTCCTGCTCCTTGGATGCTACCTGACCTACTGTGCTTTTCCAGCACCGCACTCTTTGACTCTGATCACCAGTATCTGCAGTCCTCACTTTCTCCCAATTCATTTCCTACCCCCGTTCCACTGGTAGAAAAATTTAGAACCAGAAGACACAGATTTAAACTGAATTGCTAAAGAATTTCTATCATTGATAGTCACAGGTGAGGTGCCTGAAGACTGGAGGTTGACTAAAATGGTGCCATTGTTTAAGAAGGGTGGTAAGGACAAGCCAGGGAACGATAGACCAGTGAGCCTGATGTAAGTGGTGGGCAAGTTGTTGGAGGGAATCCTGAGGGACAGGATGGACATGTATTTGGAAAGGCAAGGACTGATTAGGGATAGTCAACATGGCTTTAGACCATAAGACCATAAGACATAGGAGTGGAAATAAACCCATTCGGCCCATCGAGTCCACTCCGCCATTTAATCATGGCTAATGGGCATTTCAACTCCACTTACCCATATTCGCCCATAGCCCTTAATTCCTTGTGACAGCACGAATTTATCAATCCCTGCCTTGAAGACATATAGCGTCCCAGCCTCCACTGCACACCGCGGCAATGAATTCCACAGGCCCACCACTCTCTGGCTGAAGAAATGTCTCCGCATTTCTGTTCTGAATTTACCCCCTCTAATTCTAAGACTGTGCCCACGGGTCCTAGTCTCCTCGCCTAACGGAAACAATTTCCTAGCGTTCACCCTTTCCAAGCCATGTATTATCTTGTAAGTTTCTATTAGATCTCCCCTTAACCTTCTAAACTCCAATGAATACAATCCCAGGATCCTCAGCCGTTCCTCATATGTTAGACCTACCATTCCAGGGATCATCCGTGTGAATCTCCGCTGGACACGCTCCAGTGCCAGTATGTCCTTCCTGAGGTATAGGGCCCAAAACTGGACACAGAACTCCAAATGGGGCCTAACCAGAGCTTTATAAAGTCTCAGTAGCACATCGCTGCTTTTATATTCCAACCCTCTTGAGATAAATGACAACATTGCATTCGCTTTCTTAATCACGGATTCAACCTGCATGTTTACCTTTAGAGAATCCTCAACTAGCACTCCCAGATCCCTTTATACTTTGGCTTTACGAATTTTCTCACCGTTTAGAAAGTAGTCCATGCTTGTATTCTTTTTCCCAAAGTGCAAGACCTCGCATTTGCTCACATTGAATTCCATCAGCCATTTCCTGGACCACTCCTCCAAACTGTCTAGATCCTTCTGCAGCCTCCCCACTTCCTCAGTACTACCTGCCTGTCCACCTAACTTTGTATCATCGGCAAACTTTGCTAGAATGCCCCCAGTCCCTTCATCCAGATCATTAATATATAACGTGAACAGCTGCGGCCCCAACACTGAACCCTGCGGGACACCACTTGTCACCAGATGCCATTCCGAAAAAGAACCTCTTATCCCAACTCTCTGCCTTCTGTCAGACAGCCAATCCTCAATCCATACCAGTAGCTCACCTCGAACACCATGAGCCCTCACATTACTCAGCAGCCTCCCGTGTGGCACCTTATCAAAGGCCTTTTGGAAGTCTAGATAGACCACATCCACTGGGTTTCCCCGGTCTAACCTACTTGTCACCTCTTCAAAGAATTCTAACTGGT
Organism: Chiloscyllium plagiosum; assembly: GCF_037043375.1. Classification (NCBI taxonomy): domain Eukaryota; kingdom Metazoa; phylum Chordata; class Chondrichthyes; order Orectolobiformes; family Hemiscylliidae; genus Chiloscyllium; species Chiloscyllium plagiosum. Next base: position 2,240,275 of record NW_028270168.1, on the reverse strand, counting down.
TTTTCAGGCACGACCTCCCTTTACTAAATCCATGTTGACTTGTTCTAATCCGACCCTGCTCTTCCAAGAATTTAGAAACCTCATCCTTAACGATGGATTCTAGAATTTTACCAACAACCGAGGTTAGGCTAATTGGCCTATAATTTTCCATCTTTTGTCTTGCTCCTTTCTTGAACAAGGGGGTTACAACAGCGGTCTTCCAATCATCCGGGACTTTCCCTGACTCCAGTGACTTTTGAAAGATCTCAACCAATGCCTCCGCTATTTCCTCAGCCACCTCCCTCAGAACTCTAGATGTAGCCCGTCGGGGCCAGGAGATTTATCAATTTTAAGACCTTTTAGCTTTTCTAGCACTATCTCTTTTGTAATGGCAACCATACTCAACTCAGCTCCCTGACTCCCTTTAATTGTTGGGATACTCCCTATAATTGTGGGCGGCACGGTGGCACGTGGGCGGCACGGTGGCAGTGGGCGGCACGGTGGCACGTGGGCGGCACGGTGGCACAGTGGTTAGCACTGCTGCCTCGCAGCGCCTGAGACCCGGGTTCAATTCCCGCCTCAGGCGACTGACTGTGTGGAGTTTGCACGTTCTCCCCGTGTCTGCGTGGGTTTCCTCCGGGTGCTCCGGTTTCCTCCCACAGTCCAAAGATGTGCAGGTCAGGTGAATTGGCCATGCTAAATTGCCCGTAGTGTTACCTAAGGGGTAAATGTAGGGGTATGGGTGGGTTGCGCTTCGGCGGGGCGGTGTGGACTTGTTGGGCCGAAGGGCCTGTTTCCACACTGTAAGTAATCTAATCTAATTACTCATGTCTTCCACTGTGAAGACTGATGCAAAGTACTTAAGTTCTCCTGCTATTTCCTTATCTCCCATCACTAGCCTTCCAGCATCAGTTTGAAGTGGCCCAATGTCTACTTTTGCCTGTCATTTGTTTCTTATGTATTGAAAGAAACTTTTACTATCATTTCTAATATTACTGGCTAGCCTACCTTCATATTTGATCCTCTCCTTCCTTATTTCTCTCTTTGTTATCCTCTGTTTGTTTTTGTAGCCTTCCCAATCTTCTGATTTCCCAGTGCTTTTGACCACTTTATAGGCTCTCTCTTTTTCTTTGATAGATTTTCTGACTTCCTTTGTCAGCCATGGCTGTCTAATCCCTCCCCAGATAATCTTTCTCTTCTTGGGGATGAACCTCTCTACTGTGTCCTCAATTTTACCCACAAACTCCTGCCATTTTTGCTCTACTGTCTTCCCCACTAGGCTCTGCTTCCAGTCTATTTTCGTCAGTTCCTCTTTCATGCCCTCATAGTTACCTTTGTTTAACTGTAACACCATTACATCCGATTTTGCCTTCTCTCTTTCAAACTGCAGACTGAACTCTACCATATTATGATCGCTGCTTCCTAAGTGTTCCCTTACTTTAAGATCTTTTATAAAGTCTGGTTCATTACATAGCACTAAGTCCAGAATAGCCTGCTCCCTTGTGGGCTTCATGACAAGCTGTTCCAAAAAGCCATCCTGTAAGCATTCCATGAATTCCCTTTCTTTGGATCCACTGGCAACATTATTTACCCAGTCCACCTGCATATTGAAGTCCCCCATGATCACCGTGACCTTGTCTTGTGCATGGGTAATCATGTCTCACAAACCTGATTGACTTTTTTGAAGAAGTAACAAAGAGGATTGATGAGGGCAGAGCAGTAGATGTGATCTATATGGACTTCAGTAAGGCATTTGACAAGGCTTAATCGAGACATATAAGATAATCAGGAGGATAGATAGGGTGGATAGCGAGAGCCTTTTTTATTGGATGGTGAAGGCTAACATGAGGGGACATAGCTTTAAATTGAGGGGTGATAGATATAGACCAAATATCAGAGATAGGTTCTTTACTCAGAGAGTAGTAGGGGCGTGGAATGGCCTGCCTGCAACAGCAGTAGACTCGCCGATGTTAAGGGCATTAAAATGGTCATTGGACATACATATGGATAATAATGGAATGGTGTAGGTTAGATGGGCATCAGATTAGCTTTACGTCAGCGTAACATTGGGGGCTTGCACTGCGCTGTAACGTTCTATGTTCTGTGTTCTATATTTTCCCCATGGGACACTGGTTAGCAAGGCTGGATCTCATGGAATACAGGGAGAAGTAGCCATTTGGATACAGAACTGGCTCAAAGGTAGAAGACAGAAGGTGGTGGTGGAGGGTTGTTTTTCAGACTGAAGGCCTGTGACCAGTGCAGTGCCACAAGGATCGGTGCTGGGTCCACTACTTTTCATCATTTATATAAATGATTTGGATGAGACCATAAGAGGTACAGTTAGTAAGTTTGCAGATGACACCAAAATTGGAGGTGTAGTGGACAGCGAAGAAGGTTACCTCAGATTACAACAGGATCTCGATCAGATGAGCCAATGGGCTGAGGAGTGGCAGATGGAGTTTAGTTTAGGTAAATGCGAGGTGCTGCATTTTGGGAAAGCAAATCTTAACACAATTTGTACACTTAATAGTAAGGTCTTGGGGAGTGTTGCTGAACAAAGAGAGCTTGGAGTGCAGTTCATAGCTCCTTGAAAGTGGAGTCGCAGGTAGAAAGGATAGTGAAGAAGGCGTTTGGTATGCTTTCTTTTATTGGTCAGAGTATTGGGTACAGGAGTTGGGAGGTCATGTTGCGGCTGTACAGGACATTGGTTAGGCCACTGTTGGAATATTGCATGCAATTCTGGTCTCCTTCCTATCAGAAAGATGTAGTGAAACTTGAAAGGGTTCAGCAAAGATTTACAGGAATGTTGCCAGGGTTGGAGGATTTGAGCCACAGGGAGAGGCTGAGCAGGCTGGGGCTGTTTTCCCTGGAGCATCGGAGGCTGAGGGGTGACCTTATAGAGATCTATAAAATCATGAAGGACATGGATAGGATAAATAGACAAAGTATTTTCTCTGGGGTCAGGGAGTCCAGAACTAGAGGGTATAGATTTAGGGTGAGAGGGGAAAGATATAAAAGAGACCTGAGGGGCAACGTTTTCATGCAGAGGGTGGTGCGTGTATGGAATGAGCTGCCAGAGGATGTGGTGGAGGCTGGTACAATTGCAACATTTAAAAGGCATCTGGATGGGTATATGAATAGGAAGGGTTTGGAGGGATATGGAAAATGGGACTATATTAGGTTGGGATATCTGATCAGCATGGACTATTAGACCGAAGGGTCTGTATCCATGCTGTACATCTCAATGACTCTGTAACCAAATGTGACATGAGAAAAAGCTTTTATGATGTGGAGAGTCTGTAATGTGCTGCCTGAAAGTGTGGAAGAGAAACATTCAATTGCAGCGTTTGAAAGTCAATTGGATTAACCCATCGAGAGCGATGACAATGGGCGTTAGAGAGGAGGTGGCTGATTTACTGTGTCAGACACTGACTGAGCTGAATGATCACTACTCCCTGGATCATGATCGTAGACCCTCATCAAAACCAGGCTCTTGGACATTTTAGTATCAACTCCTTTGGCTCAGCAATCATCCAGAAATCATTAAAAGTGGCAGGAAAGGTAGAGAGAGCAGTTAATAAAGTATTGTAGGCATAATAAATACTCACAGAACCAGAAACAAGGAAACTATGCTGAACTTGTATAAGACTCTGTGTCAATCTCAGCCGGAGTATTGTGTACAGTTCAGGGTCCCATACTTCAGGGATGATGCGAACACATCAGTAAGAGTGCAGAAGTACTTTATGACAATGGTTCCAGGGATGAGAAACTGCAGAAATTAGGATAATTTGGAGAAGCTGAGACTGTTCTCCATGGAGAGAATAAAGCTAAGTGAAGATTTAACACCAATTTTCAAAACCTTGAGTGGTCTGGACAGAGAGAACAGGGAGAAACCATTGTTGCTCGGAAGAGGTCCAAGTAGCAGAGGACACAAATTTAAAGTGCTTTTCAAGAGAAGCAATGCAAGATGAAAGAATCTTTTTCACTCAGCGATTAGAGCAGGGTCTGGAATGCACTGCCTCAGTGTAGTGGAGGCAGGTTCAATTGAGGCATTCAAGACATCATTAGATAATTATTCAAAATTGAAACATATTGCAACATTATGGGAAAAACCTGGATATTAACGCAAGGTTAAAATGTTCAGAGAGCTGGTGCAGACATAATGAGCCAAATGGACTCTGTCTGCAATGTGACTATTGTATGATTTGTCTGAAGGTGCTCTGATGAACAGCTATGAAATGGTTTTCTACATTCAATAGGCATTAAATAAATTGACTTTGTCATTGTTAAAGCCTCATTAAAGCGGTTACCAAAAGGAATTACTCTAAAGCTTTATATCTGTTCTGAGAGATAGCACTAATCATAAATGAGTTTACTGTAATTAATTGCCACTTATATCTAGATGGATTCAGTATGACTCAATTTCTCAGCTCCAGGACATCTCTGCAGGAGTTCCTCAGGGTAGTGTCCTAGGCCCAACCATCTTCAGCTGCTTCCTCAATGACCTTCCCTCCATCATTAGGTCAGAAGTGGGGCTGTTCATTGATGATTGCACAATGTTCAGCACCATTCATAATACTGAAGCAATCCATGTTTAAATGCAACAAAGGTAAAAGTCACGCAACACCAGGTCATAGTCCAACAGGTTTATTTGGAAGCACTAGCTTTTGGAGTGCTCTGAAAGCTAGCACTTTCAAATACACCTGTTGTACTATAACCTGATGTTGTGTGATTTTTAACTGCATCCACCCCAGTCCAACACCAGCACCTCCACATCATAAATGCAAAAAGATCTGGACAATATCCTGGCTTGGGCTGAAAAGTGCAAAGTAACATTCGTGCCACACATCTACCAGGCTATGATCATTTCTAACAAGGGAGAATCTCATCATCGCTCCTTGCCATTCAATGATGTTACCAACATTGAATACCCACTATCAACATTCTGAGGGTTACCAATGGCCAGAAATTCAACTGGACTCACCACATACACAGTAGCTACAAGAGCAGGACAGAGGCTGTAGCACGTAACTCACCTCCTAACTCCCCAAATCTATCTATCATCGACAAGGCACAAGTCAGGAGTGTAATGGAATACTCCCCACATGCCTGGATGGGTGCCGCTCCAACAACACTCAAGAAGCTTGACATCATCCAGGACAATTTAACCTGCTTGATTGACACCACATCTGTGGTCATTCAATCTCTCCACCACCGATGCTCAGTAGCAGCAGTGTGCACCACCTACAAGATGCTCTGCAGAAATTCACCAAAGATCCTTAGGGAGCTCCTTCCAAATTCACAACCACTTTCAGTTAGAAAGGGATTGACAGCAGATACATGGGAATGCCACTATCCGAACGTTTCCCTCCAAGCCATTCACCATCCAACTTGGAATTAACTCGCTGTTCCTTTACTGTTACTGGGTCAAAATCCTGGAATTCCCTCCCATAGGGCATTGTGGGTCACTGACAGCACATGGACTGCAACGGTTCAAGAAGGCATAGAACATAGAACAATACAGCGCAGAACTGGCCCTTCGACCCTCAGTGTTTTACTGACCTGTGAACTATTCTCAGCACGTCCCCCTACACTATACCATCATCATCCATGTGCTTATCTAAGGACTGTTTAAATCCCCCTAATGTGACTGAGTTGACTACATTGGCAGGTGGGGCATTCCATGCCCTTACCACTCTCTGAGTAAAGAACATACCTCTGACATCTGTCATAAATCTATCACACCTCAATTTGTAGTTATGCCTTATTGTACAAACCGACGTCATCATCCTAGGAAAAAGACTTTCACTGTCTACCCTATCTAATCCTCTGATCATCTTGCATGTCTCTATCAAATCCCCCCTTAGCCTTCTTCTTGCCAATGAGGACAGACCCAAGTCTCTCTGCCTTTCCTCATAAGACCTTCCCTCCAGACCAGGCAACATCCTGGTAAATCTCCTCTGCAACTTTTCCAATGCTTCCACATCCTTCCTGTAATGGGGCAACCAGAACTGTACACAATATTCCAAGTGTGGCCACACTAGCGTTTTGTATAGTTGCAGCATGATATTGTGGCTCTGGAATTCAATCCCTCTATAAATAAAACCTAACACACTGTATGCCTTCTTAATAACACAATCCACCTGGGTGGCAACTTTCAGGGATCTATGTACATGTTCTCCAAGATCCCACTGCACATCCACACTACCAAGAATTTTTCCATTGACCCAGTACTCTGCCTTCCTGTTATTCTTCCCAAAGTGCATCACCTCACATTTAGCTGCATTGAACTCCATTTGCCACCTCTCAGCCCAATTCTGCAGTTTATCCAAGTCCCCCTGCAACCTGTAACATTCTTCCAAACTGTCCACTACACCACCGGCTTTAGTGTCGTTTACAAACTTACTAATCCATCCGCCCATGCCTGTGTCTAAATCATTTATAAAAATGACTAACAGCAGTGGTCCCAAAACAGACCCTTGTGGCACACCACTAAGTAACCAGACTCCAAGCTGAATATTTTCCATCAACCACCACTCGCTGCCTTCTTTCAGAAAGCCAGTTTCTAATCCAAACTGCTAAATCACCCTCAATTCCATGCCTCTGCATTTTCTCCATCAGCCTATCATGTGGAACCTTATCAAAGGCTTTACTGAAGTCCATGTATACCACGTCAACTGCCCTACCCTCATCCACATGCTTGGTCATCTTCTCAAAAAACTCAATGAGATTTGTGAGACATGACCTGCCCTTACGAAATTGTGTTGACTGTCTGAAATCAAATTGTTGCTTGCTAGATGATTATAAATCCTATATCTTATAATCCTTTCCAAAACCTTTCCTACAATAGAACTAAGGCTCACTGGTCTATAATTACCTAGGTCATCTCTACTGCCCTTCTTGAACAAGGGCGCAACATTTGCAATCCTCATCTTCTCGAGGGGCAACTAGGGATGGGCAAAAATGGTGGCCCAGGCAGTGATGCCCATACCCCATATGTGAACGAATAGAAAACATAAGAATTCTACTTCAGCTAACTTGCAACATTCTGAACACTGTTTTTATTTATCTCTGAATTAGCATGTACTATTTATCGTATTTTCAGTTTGAGAATATTTTTCATCTTCGAAAGTAAAAACTAGCCCCATAATCGTCAATAAATCTTTCTAAATTCTACCTGCTCTGTACAAGCTCTTGTCCCTCCGATTCACATGGATATTAAAGATAGCTATACTGTCAGAACAACAACAGGCTGTTACAGCATCCTGGCCAAAATGATCCTTCAGTAAAGAACATTAAAAACAGATTAACGGCTCAGCTCTGTCACTGCTGCTTGTGGGATCAAAGAATTATGTTTACTTTGTAATCAATTGCTGTTGAGTAACTGACATTTCACACACTCCTGGGGTTTATTTCCAACAGAATCGGATCTTGGTGTGTTATATTCATTCACAGTATCATGGGAAAACATAGGAGGGAAGGATTCCAATGAGGCCTTTTGTTAGTCGGGTCTGTTTTGTGATTTGAAAAGATTACAACTGATCTGTTACTTAGCTCTCTCTCGCCCCACTCCACCCTGCTCCAAATTCTTCAACATCGTTGCCTAACAGAAACAAATCAAACTGTAGTTTGAGTAATCTCACTCCTTATTGAAAAATAGAAGGTTCTTAGAAGACTTGACAGGATAGTTACAGAAAGGTTGTCTCCCCTTGTGGGAGAGTCTGGGACTAAAGGGCATCATCTCAGAGTAACAGGCTGTACACCTGAGATAGAAATGAGGAGAAATTTCTTCTTTCAGAGAGTAGTGTATCAATGGCATCCTTAACTGCAGAGGGCTGTCAAGGCTGGGTTGTTAAGTATATGCAAGATTGAGATTATTAGATTTTTAATCAGTAATGGAATTGTGACTTTGGAAAAAGGCATGAAAGTAGAGTTGAAGATGATCAGATCAGCCCCATGATCTCATTACACGGTGGAGCACACTCAGTGGGTTAAACAGCCAACTCCTGCTCCTACAACTTCGTATCTTATGGTTGTATGAAGTTGTATAAATCTACATTGCTCTCCTGAAGGCCACTCAATGGTTCCTAAGGTGGGTGCACAACTGGGACTCTGTCTGTGGTCTACCAAGACTGGTACATCTGAAATATGACCATACCCTTCTCAAATCCTAATCCTCTCGGTATGGCACTGATCTATGTGCTTGCACTCCAAATATCTCTGGACTTTTGCTGTTTCCAGTTTAATCCCATTTAGAAAGTGCTCTCCATCTATTTATGTTCAAAGTGGATGACCTCACATTTGCTCACATTGAAATTAATTTGTCACAATTTTACTCATTCACTTAATCAAGTAATATCAGTTTGTAATATTACTGCTGCCATCTTCACAGTTTGCAATGCAGCCTTTCATTGTGTCATTGGTTATCTTGGATACACACACCTTTCTATCCCATCAAGTGTTGTCAATAAAAGTAATGTCCTCTACACAGATTGCCATAAGAGCCATTGGTCACACATTGCCAATCAGAATGACCATTATCTCCTTTAGTTTTGCCTCCTGCTGTGCAGCTAATTAACCTGCACCTCCACAGTTTCAACTTCAGAGGACAAGTTCTCATGTGGGAATTTATCAAATGTCTTGTGTAAGTCAATATCAGTAACATCTGCAGACATTGCCCTGCCCACAATTTTAATCATTGCTTCAAAAACTTCATAAGGTTCGTTAGGTGTGACTTCCACCGATCACATCTATTCTGGATATGTTTGATCAACTAAAACTCTTCCAGCTATTCAGTCATCCTATGTTTAATTATAAAGTCCATTGATCTCCAATAACAGGCTCAGAGATCTACGATTCTCTGGTTCCACTAGATCACATTTCCTAAATTGTGCAATGACACATTTAGCATTGCAATCAAATGGAATAATTTGTGAAACAGAAGAACTTTGAAAAATTACTGTCCACGAGTATTTACAAAGTTCTCACATACTTCCTTTAAAACCCTGGAGTGGAAATCATTTGATTCTAAGAATTTGTTACTCTTCAGTGTCATTGTTTTCTTTATTTTTGTTCTTATACTGAAGTTACTTTTAGTGAATCCCTGTCTCTGATTCAATAATAATTTCTTTGAGATATTCACATGTTTCTTTGTGTGCTGATGTCATTTCCCATGTAACATAATTAATTCCCCTATTTACTATCTCCATTCTTTCATTTCTAATATCATTAATGGAGAATTCAATTGGGTCTGAAAGGGTTAACTTGGGAGCTTTGGAGTGGTTCCATCCGCTGATATATAAATAATTACTTCTGCAAGGGACTATTTAGTCCCAGGTTAGTCAGTTCAATAGTTTACACTCATACAGCATCAATCTAGTTACTGTTTCATAGGAGATGACTATGTCTCTTACCCAGTGTTAATGCAGTTACTGTTACCTGTTATCTGATGATCAGAAAACTGCTTCTTGTATCTTAAGTACGAGTTTCTTTTGCCAAGGACTTCACCATTTTCACTCTTCCCCACTTATTACTAGTTATCTCCATAAACTGGTTTATACAATCAGCTGGTGGTACCTAAACCATCCTGATAGTACCAGGTGCCAGATCTTTCAACATTACCCTTATTAATTTCTACAGGTGCACTCTCTTTTTCTGAATATAATCATAAAAACATTTGTGTCTATTTTGATACTATTTTCACCCAACCATCTCTTTTTAGCTGGCACGATCAGTTTTGTCACTCTGCTGTGTTTATTTAAAGTTGGTCCAGGTAGACACTGCAGTCAGTGATGTTGCCAGAGCAACTGATGGTGTCGATATGGATTTCAAAGCGAATGCAAGCATCACAAGCACAAAATGATGGTGAGACTATTTGCTGATGCCAAACTTCCCTGGATGGGTTCATCTCCGACTGCATCCAGGAGGCATCTGGAGCAAAGTTACCCACTTCATCCAGCCCTGTCAACGTTCACTCCCTTTATCACTGAAGTACAGCTGCAGCAGTGTGTAACATCCACAAGGTGAACTACAGGAAGTCCTTCCATAATACTTTCCAAACCTCAATAAGCTCAGAGGACAAGGGCAGCAGATACATGGGACCACCACCATCTGCAAGCTCCTCTCTGAGTCACTCGCCATCCTGACTTGGAAATATAGAACATAGAACATAGAATATTACAGCGCAGTACAGGCCCTTCGGCCCTCGATGTTGTGCCGACCTGTCATACCAATCTGAAGCCCATCCCACCTACACAATTCCATGTACATCCATATGCCTGTCCAATGACGACTTAAATGCACTTAAACTTGGTGAATCTACTACCGTTGCAGGCAAAGCATTCCATACCTTTACTACTCTCTGAGTAAAGAAACTACCTCTGACATCTGTCTTATACCTATCTCCCCTCACTTTAAAGTTGTGTCCCCTCGTGTTTGCCGTCCCCATGTTTGGAAAAAGGCTCTCCCTGTCCACCCTATCTAACCCTCTGATCATCTTGTATGTCTCTATTAAGTCATCTCTCAACCTTCTTCTCTCTAATGAGAACAGCCTCAAGGCCCTCAGCCTTTCCTCGTAAGACATTCCTTCCATACCAGGCAACATCCTAGTAAATCTCCTCTGCACCCTTTCCAAAGCTTCCATATCCTTCTTATAATGCGGTGACCAGAACTGTACACGATACTCCAAGTGTGGCTGTACCAGAGCTTTGTACAGATGCAACATAACCTCCTTTATTAATAAAGGCCAAAACACTGTATGCCTTCTTAACAACCCTGTCAATCTGGGTGGCAACTTTCAGGGATCTGTGTACATGGACACCGAGATCTCTCTGCTCATCTGCACTTTGCATTCCGATTACTCCGTCCAAAGTGTATCACCTCACACTTGTCCACATTAAACTCCATTTGCTACTTCTCAGCCCAGCTCTGCATCCAATCTGTGTCTCTCTGCAACCTACTACATCCTTCATCACTATCCACAACTCCACCGACCTTAGTGTCATCCGCAAATTTATTAACCCACCCTTCTAAGCCGCCATCCAGGTCATTTATAAAAATGATGAACAGCAGTGGACCCAACACCGACCCTTGCGGTACGCCGCTAGTAACTGGATACCAAGATGAACATGTTCCATTGACTACAACCCTCTATTTTCTTTCAGCAGGCCAATTACTGATCCAAACTGCTATGTCTCCCACAATCCCATTCCTCCGCATTTTGTATATAACGCTGTTCCTTCAGTGTCATTGGGTCAAAATCCTGGAACACTCTCTCTAACAGCATTGTGGCTGCACTTAACTCCAATTGGATGGCAGGGACTCAACTAGACTGCTCACCATCTCCTTCCCTAGACAGTTAGAGAATGAGCAATAAATGGTGGCACAGCCAGTGATAGCCACATCCCCTTGATAAATCTGAATAATGACCAGCACTGTGCTCTGATTGACCCTCTGGGACTTCATAGAGCCATAGAGAAGTCAGGCCAGACTGTTTTACACAAACACATCTTTCTATAATCTGATTGATATTCACTTGGGACTTTTGCCTGAAACGTCGATTTTCCTGCTCCTCGGATGTTGCCTGACCTGCTGTGCTTTTCCAGCACCACTCTGATCTAGATTCTAATCTCCAGCATCTGCAATCCTCACTTTTGCCTAAAACCAGCTCCATGTCTGACTCTGGATTACTCCCCATGTTCTGTGAGAGAAACTTAAGCTAAGAGTTTGAAGTTCCAGTGTATTTTCCAGATGAATACTCAATGTCCAGACTATGTCAGGCATATTGTCTGGTGTCAGGGAGCAGCTGTACCTGGTCAGTAATGTCCACTGGGGCTTCAGAGTGGATGGCTCACTGTCTCCAAGGCAGGTAGAATAAAGGAGAACCCTAAAGCTTTCTATGGGAATGTGAGGAATAATAGGATGACTAAAGTGGGAACAGGGTCAAAGTTGCAAGTGGGAAGTTGTGTGTAGACCCTGTGGAGATCAGAGAGGTGCTAAATGAATATTTCTCATCGATTTTCACTCAGGAAAAGGGGAATATTGTAGAGGAGAAGAATGAGATATGAGATATTAGACTAGAAAGGATCGAGGTTAGTGAGGAAGAGGTGTTATCAATTCCAGAAGGCGTGAAAGTAGGCAGGTCCCCTGGGCCGGATGGGATTTATCAGAGGATTCTCTGGGAAGCTAGGGAGGAGATGGTGGAGCCTTTGGCTTTGATCTTTGAGTCGTCATTGTCTACAGGTTTAGTACCAGAGGACTGGAGGATTGCAAATGTTGTGCCCTTGTTCAAGAAGGGCAGTAGAGATGACCCAGGTAATTATAGACCAGTGAGCCTTACATCTGTTGTTGGAAAGGTTTTGGAGAGGATTATAAGAGAAAGGATTTCTAATCATCCAGTAAGCAACAATTTGATTTCAGATAGTCAACATGGTTTCATCAAGGGCAGGTCGTATCTCACAAACCTCATTGAGTTTTTTTTTGAGGAGGTGACCAAGCACATGGTAGGCTGTTGGAGAAAATGCGGAGGTATGGGATTGAGGGTGATTTAGCAGTTTGGATTAGAAACTGGCTTTCTGTAGGAAGGCAGCGAGTGGTCGATGATGGAAAATATTCAGCCTGGAGTCCGGTTACAAATGGTGTGCCACAAGGATCTGTTTTGGGATCATTGTTGTTTGTCATGACTTAGACGCAGGCATAGGTGGATGGGTTAGTAGGTTTGCCATGTTGACTATCCCTAATCAGTCCTTGCCTTTCCAAATACATGTACATCCTGTCCCTCAGGATTCCCTCCAACAATTTGCCCACCACCGAGGTCAGGCTCATCAGTTTATAGTTCCCTGGCCTTTCCTTACCACCCTTCTTAAACAGTGGCACCATATTAGCCAACCTCCAGTCTTCCGGCACCTCACCTGTGACTATCAATGATCCAAATATCTCAGCAAGAGGCCCAGCAATCACTTCTCTAGCTTCCCACAGAGTTGTGGGGTACACCTGATCAGGTCTGGGGATTTATCCACCTTTATGTGTTTCAAGACATCAAGTACTTCTCCTCTGTAATGTGGGCATTTTTCAAGATGTCACCATCTATTTCCCTACATTCTATATCTTCTATGTCCTTTTCCACAGTAAACACTGATGCAAAATATTTGTTTAGTATCTCCCCCATCTCCTGCGGCTCCACACGAAGGCCACCTTGCTGATCTTTGAGGGGCCCTATTCTCTCCCCAGTTACCCTTTTGTGATTAATGTATTTGTAAAAACCCTTTGGATTCTCCTTAATTCTATCTGCCAAAGCTATCTCATGTCCCAGTTTTGCCCTCCTGATTTCCCTCAAGTATACTCCAACTGCCTTTATACTCTGCTAAGGATTCACTTGATCTATCCTGTCTATACCTGACATATGCTGCCTCCTTTTTCTTAACCAACCCTCATTTTCTTTAGTCATCCAGCATTCCCTATACCTCCCAGCCTTTCCTTTCACCCTGACAGGAATGTTCTGTGCTGTATTGTTCTATGTTCAGTGGATTATTCAGCAAAGTAAAGTTGGGAAGTGGTGTTCCACACAGACCATTCCTGTTCATAATTCACATTTGACAATGTGGACTTTGAAATCAAAAAAATTTCTAAGTTTGCAGATGACACCACAAGGGGTAAGTGGGAGCTCCCAGTACTGAGAAGGACCACAGGACATTCAGAAATGTGGGCAAATACTTGGTGAATGTAATTCAATACTGGTGAATGTGAGATGATGCATTTTGGTCAGAGAATAAGGAATGAAGATGTGAGTTTAGTTGGGGAAGAGGAACAAAGGGACTGCAGAATACAATACAATCACTCGAGGTCTCTCCAGAGGTACACAAGGTCATAAAAAACAAATGAAGCAGTCAACTTTCATTCAAAAGGGAAATAATTAAAAAGCAGGAAGCCAGGTAAGACCTGTATCAAACCTTAGCAAGCCATCGTTACAATCCTGCATACTCTTCTGGTCAGGTAGGAGAAAGTGAAGACTGTAGATGCTGGAGATTAGAGTCAAGAGTGTGGTGCTGGAAAAGCACAGCAGGTCAGGCAGCATCCGAGGAACAGGGGAGTCAACATTTCGGGCAAAAGCCCTCCACCTTTATGCCCGAAACATTGATTCTCCTGCTCCTCGGATGCTGCCTGACCTGCTGTGCTTTTCCAGCACTCCACTCTCGATACTGTTCTGGTCACCTTATTATAATGAAGACACAAAGGGCTTGAGGAGCCTGCAAAGACAATTTACCAGTTTCACAGTGCATCAGTTTACACATCACAAATGAATCCAATAGGCTGTGTTTATTTTCTTTTGAAAAGAGGAAGCTGAAGAGTCTGTAAAGTGATGATAAAATAGATACAGGAAGATTGTTTCCTCTCCTTGAGAAGAGTGTAACAAACCCAATTGGATTCAATTCAATTCAGAAGAAACCTCTGAACCCAGAAAGTAGTGAGAATGGGGAAAGCACTCCCATAGGCAGGGGTCGAAGTGAATCATATCAATGTATCATAAAGGAAAACTCAACTTACAGAATCCCTTCAGTGCAGAAAGAGGCCATTTGGCCCATCTTGACCACACCAGCCCTACAAAGAGGCCCCTACCTATCTCTATAACCTCACATTTACTGTGGCCAATCCAGCTAACCTGCACATCTTTGGATTGTGAGAGGAAACTGGAGCACGTGGAGGAATCCCACACAGACATGGGGAGAATGTGTAAACTCCACATACACAGTCACCCAAGGCTGGAATTGAACCTGGGACCCTGGTGCTAACCACTGAGCCACTGTGCCACTCATTAGTGTATGATTAGTGCACGGGGAGAAGGGTTACAGTCAGGAGGAAGGATGGAAGGAAACTCAAAATAAGTAGAAAGGAACAACATGGATTGATTGGGCTGAATGGCCAGTTTTTGTGAAGAATAAACATTGAAATTCTATAAAACCTAGTTTTCCAAAACTGAGTTGTTAGAGATTAAAAAAAGATCGACAGTCCCCACAGGCTGGAAAAACCATTTAAGGGCCTCAGTCCAATCTTTGCACATGATAATCTGTTAGTTGGCCTTGTACCTTGTACATAATGCCTAAATATTCATTAATGGATTTCCACCTGCATAAGATTATAACACTGAGCTCTTCATTTGTTCCAACTGTCTTACTGTCAAATAAAAACTATTTTCTGAAGTTTCTTGGTAATTCTAGTCTAGTTCCTCGCAGTAAGGCTATAAACCCTCAAATAGAAGTATAGTCTTGAGAATGATATGACACAGGCTCAGGATCAATCCACAGTATCTGAGGTTTCTGGTTCCTGTTTTGTGTTTATAATAAGAAATAGGATGCTGCAGTAGGCACCAGCTCCACCTTTCAATAGGGCTACGGCTGATCTTCCATTACAGCAACACTTCTTTGGCTTAGCTCCAGATCTTTTAAAACTCAAAATCTATCAACATTTGTCTTGGATATTTTCAGAGGCTGAGCTTACACCGTGCACTGAGGTGAAGAATTTCAAAGATTCAAAGAGTGAAGACATTTCTCCTCATCTCAGTCCTGAATGGTTCCTCCCTTATTCTGAGAGTGCCATACACAAGGTCCTTCCAAAGTGTGGACACTGTGGCTGCATGCAGTATTCACGCTGAGGTCTTGGATTGGCCTTATAAAGGCTTCTTACTATCCTTTGGTCTTTATAATGATTGATCACCTTACAACACTGAAGCTTACTGCGTTTTGGGGCAAGTGTCGAGTTTGATGCAGTAATTCTCGCAGTCTCATGGTGTCTCACCAAACACACCATAATCGGTGATGGTTCAGCCCTCATGGTGAGTGTCATATCCGATTCTGGCATCATCTCACCGTACACCATTCCTGAAACAGCTCTGGCTGATTGATATCCCAGAATGCACCAGCAGCCCTTGTCCCCACAGCATCTTAAGAATCCCATTGTGGACCCAGAGACACACTGTCAGTGAGGAGCTGCCCTGCACCGTTCCCGACATTTCTGACAGGGGTGGCATAGTGGTCAGTGGATAGTGCTGCTGCCTCATAACGCCAGGGACCTGGGTTCGATTCCACCCTCAGGTTACTGTGTGTGGAGTTTGTGCATTCCCCCCGTGTCTGTGTGGGTTTCCTCCGGGTGCTCCGGTTTCCTCCCACAGTCCAAAGCTGTGCAGGTCAGGGTGGAACTGTGGAGTTACAGGGATGAGCTGGGGGTTCAGTCTGGGTTGGGTGCTCTTTGGAGGTTTTTTGTGATATTGATGGGTGGAATGGCCTGATTCCACATTATAGGGATTCTATGATTTGCCCTGGACATGGCAGACGGGGGGTAAGCAGGGCCTGGTTTGTGGGCAGGAACCTGGAGCTCCTGCTGGACAGGATGGGCAGAGGCAGAACTTTCTCCTCCCCTGGGACCAGCAGTGGGGACCATAGCGCCAGACCCTGCCCAGCCTGGTCTGAGGGTGCCCCCCTCCCCCCTGGGTCAGTGCAGTCTCAGTGTCTGGGGGAATGCCCAGTGCTGTAGGCAGCACGGTGGCTCAGTGGTTAGCACTGCTGCCTCACAGCACCAGGGACCCGGGTTCAATTCCAGCCTCGGGTGACTGTCTGTGTGGAGTTTGTGCATTCTCCCCGTGTCTGTGTGGGTTTTCTCCGGGTGCTCCGTTTCCTCCTACAGTTACAAATATGTGCAGGTTAGGTGAATTGGCAATAGGAAATTGCCAATAGTGTTAGGTGCATTAGTCAGAGGGAGGTGGGTTGCTCTTCGGAGGTTTGGTGTGGACTTGTTGGGCCAAAGGGCCTGTTTCCACACTGTAGCGAATCTAATCATAAGGTCAATGTCCTTCTCAACTCCCCCCGGGGTAAGTGCCACCATCTTCTTCCCGATACCTCACCCTCACTCTCCCCCTGCTCCTGCACCCACCTCCCACCAAGGCTCCTGCTCTCCCACTCTCACGATTACCTGGACCATCTTCCCCCATTCATCCTCACCCACCCCAATCCCCAACACCACTTACCCTGTGTGCCCTCTGTGCTGCCTTCTCTCTCTCTCTCTCGGGACCCCTCCCCACCTGCACCAACAGGAACAGCCCCTTTCATCTCCCTCAATCCCTGCCTCACTTTCACTCCAGGAGGAACACGGCCCACAATCAGGCAGGAAGAGTCAAGACGGGTGACGAGCTGCCCCTCATTCAGCTCCCCACCCCCTTATCAGTGGAACATCCTGACCCTGACCACCCTGAGTGGGTTCTGGACTGGTATCAGAGGCTGCCCTTGGCTGACTGTGCCGGGACCCTCTGAGTGAAGGCTATTCCCCCTTGTCCTGACTGAGTCCTGCTGAGATCCATGAGGGGAACGTGATGGCTTAGTCGTATTATTGCTCGACTATTAATCCAGAAACTCAGCTGATGTTCTGGGGACCTGGGTTTGAATCCCAGCAGATACTGGCATTTGAATTCAATTTTAAAAAATAATGAAATTAAGAATCTACTGATGACCATTGTTGGAAAAACCCATCTGGGTCACTAATGTCCTTCAGGGAAGGAAAACTACCATCCTTACCTGGTCTGGCCTACATGTGACTCCAAGCCCACGGCCAATGTAGGTGACTCTCAAGTGCCCTCTGAAATGGCCGAACAAGCCATTCAGTTTTATCAATCACTACAAAGTCTCAAAGAAATGAAATCAGACAGATGACCTGGCATCGACCTGGGCACTGGAAAAGACAACTGCAGAAACAGCCCTATTGATCCTGCAAAGTCCTCCTCACTAACATCTGGGGGCTCGTGCCAACACTGGGAGACCTCTCTCACAGACTAGTCACAAGCAACATAGACATACTCATGGAAACATACCTTACAGACAATGAATGGGGATCAGTCTAGACTTTGGTTCCTGCCTCCCCACAACCATTTGGTTAAAGAACCTCCAATAATCATTGGCATCACACAAACAGAACCAATGAACACCTTCAACAATCATTAGGAGGAAGAGATTCTGAAGAGGAGTAATTTCAGACTCGAAACATTAACTCTGTTTCTCTCTTCACATATGTTGCTAGACCTGCTGAGTTTCTCCAGTAATGTCAGTTCTTATCTCAGATTTCCAGCATCCCCACAGTATTTTGCTTTTATTACAGTTCCACCAAGAATTTAATTACTGAACGCTGTATCCAGCCAAAGAGCCCGGCAGGAGTTTCTCAGTAAAATTTACACGTAGGAAAACTGCTGTTAGATTTCTCCAATGATCTTATGTGAAGGCAACTTTGGAACATTGCAGTTAATCTTTGTACACATTATTCTAGAAATGTGAGCTTACAGCTAAAATGTTCGGAATCCAGAAGGTTAGTCAGAAATGCAGGGTGAAACACTCTGATGACATTTCATTTTTCTTTCTCATGCATTGCCCATTAGTGAACCCCATCTGGCCCATACACAGTTTCAGATTTTAATTTAATTACAGAAGCTCCATCTGTCTTGGAAGCTGAACTCACTTTGTCAAGTGCTCCTGGGCTGGGTTTCTTGTTCATGAAACTTCCCAATCTTCCATATCATTGCTACTTTGCTAGCATACATAACAATGTGGCTCTCCCCTCATCCAGGCCTGTGTTGCTTTCGGCATTTCACAATGCGTGACATTTCACAGATAAAGTATGTGACAGATGGAGCAGCTATATGGAGCGTCCCAGCTGGGATCAAAAACATGATTAGCACAGGAAAATGTCTCTAGTTACAAAGAGAATGAGTCTGGTAAAGCTATCAAATAAGACCTGACTGGGAGCTCTTGCAAGTTTTGAGAGGATTATTTCATTTTCTGTCGGGCTGTCTCTATAAAAATGAGCTGTGTGTCCTGACCATCTGCAATGAGAGACTAGTTTCTGAAAAGGAACATTTGCCCAGTTACATTATCCAAGGGATTAATTATTCCAAATGCCTATTTATTTTCAACTGTGCCCTCGATTGGATAAACAACAATTTGTTCAATTACTAAAATATTAAAGCAAAGCTGCTAGGTGACTGATTGTGGGCAGTCCCCCTGCATCACTAGCTGCACGGTAAGGCCCCTTGTACTCTTGCTTTGTAAATGTCAACACAAATAATGAGCTCTGGAAATTCAAGAGAGCCACCACTGCTACTGAGATCCTTTTATTTATTGAGATATTCCATAGGGAGTCCTGTAATTAATCTAATGGCACACCATACTTGGCTCCACGGAAACCTGGGATAGCTTTCCAGATGCCAGACACAGCTATTTATATTTCCAATGTCCATGAGGTACAGTCTGTAATTCTTACCGTCCTTGGAAAGAAAGAGAGCACCTTTCCCTTTAGTTTCTGTCCCTGTTGAGCCTATCGGTTGCACACCCTATTTTCATCACTCTGTCATGAACAGCGCTAAGCTTAGTGACAGAGACCCAAAGCTGGAAGATTCCTTCATTAAAACACTCCCCCTTTCCAGTTTCATCTTCTCCTTTAAATGGTCTGTCAACCTTTAACAAAGACCTGAGCTATTCATACACTTCACCCTTTCATACACAGGTACTTTATACAGCTGTTGGGAGTCTTAATTCCATCCATGAAGCTATTATTTTGATTGTTTCCTGAAGACTTCATGCATCAGTATAAAGTTAAAAAATCACACAACACCAGGTTATAGTCCAACAGGTTTATTTGGAAGCACTAGCTTTCGGAGCGTCTCTCCTTCATCAGGTGGTTTTGGAGGGCTCAATCCTAATACACAGAATTTATAGCAAAAGTTTACAGTGTAGTGTAACTGAAATTATACATTGAAAAATACCTTGATTGTCACATGAGATACTTAACAATCAAGGTATTTTTCAATGTATAATTTCAGTTACATCACACTGTAAATTTTTGCTATAAATTCTGTGTGTTAGGATTGAGCCCTCCACTATCAACTGATGAAAGAGCGATGCTTCGAAAGCTAGTGCTTCCAATTGATCCTGTTGGACTATAACCTGGTGTTGTGTGATTTTTAACTTTGTACACCCCAGTTCAACACCGGCATCTCCAAATCATGCATCAGTATAGTTAGTTTTAGGGTGGAATTTTCCCAGCCCCAAACCAATATGGACATTGGTGACAAATTTGGAAGAATGCTGTGAATTAGCCAATGAGGAACTTCCCAACATCAAGATCAAAAAGTCCCATTTCTGACCGAATGTTGAACAATGAGACAGGATTCTCATGGGGGAGCAGCGAGAGAACTCTTTACATACATTATCATTCATTAACAAGTCATTATTTCATCATCTCCTCATTAATATGCAGTTTCCCATTCTGACATCTTAGACCCAAACAGAATCCAAATGGGAGAATTTTCAATATTTGATTTGATTTGATTTATTGTGGTTACGTGTACCTAAGTTCAGTGAAAAGCTTGGTTTTGTGAGCAGTGCAGGCAGATGATAGGGTACTTAGACAGAGTGAGGCATACAAGGTTACATATGGTTGGTACGGACCTCTAACTTTGTCTGGTACTGCCTCTTGGCATCCCTGATGGCTTTGCGGAGGTCATATCTGGATTTTCTGTACAGGTCTGGGTCGTCTGACTTGAATACAACATGCATGGTCTTCAGTAGGGAGTGGAATTTCCACTTCATCCAAGGTTTCCAGTTAGGGAACACCCGAATTGACAACTTTGGTATACAATCCTCCATGCATTTGTTCATGAAGTCCATAATGGTGGGGACATACTCATCTAGGATTTCTACTGACGATTTGAAGATGATGTAAATGTTCGAGTGGGTTCCTGTTGACTCCAGTTCACCTCTTGCCCCATAGACCTCCATCAATCACAATCATCTCAGGGCACACTCTGTGGGCAGTGACCACACACGCTCCACTATCCCTGCCATTCCACAGGGACACCCAGGTGCCTGGGCACAGAGCGATTGCCAATTTCCCTCTGCCCAACATGTCTGGGGCAATTGATAGGAACCATACAGAGTGCACAGCCTCAGTTAGCCACTACATCTTCCCTCTAAACTGAAGGTAGCAATCACTTATAAACAGCTCAGCAGCATCGCTCCCCCCGCACCCGCACCCTCAACCCACCCCATCCCATTAAATCTGGTTCATCTATTTCATTGGTTGTTCTGATTGAGCCTGGCAGAGAAGCCATTGCATGAGGTCAGGAAACACTTACACAGTCCAATCCCTCCTCTGGGGTGGGGGGGGGGGGGGGGGGGGGGGGAGACAGAGCCACAGAGCTGGCATGCTGCCAGTGGGTGGGTAATTCAAACTCTCATCTGCCTCCCTCCCAGCCTCAGTCCCACGTGTGTGTGATTGGAATAGACCAGGAATGAAACTAACTACAAAGATTCTGAACATCTCAAACAACAGCTTTCACTTTTACAAGATTTATCAAGGCCCTAATATTAAAATTTCCAGGCACTGACACACTGTTTGTACATTTTGAAGTGGAACTCTCAAATGTGAACATATTCTTAAGTCAGATCAGGAACAATAATTTTCCAAATGGGTAGGATTTGTTTTTCTTCCAATCTCCTAATTATTTAATGTCTATGTTTCTGCAAGTATTCTAATCCAGACACTGAATCATAATATTAATTGAAAACAATCATTACACAAATGAGTTTCTATCATCACAGATTATTGAAAATAAATGATTATTTTATTGAAAGAATTTAATTGCATCCACTCTCAAGCATCTTCAGGTTGAACCAGACAGGTTCAAACAAATCAGCAAATTCTGGGAGTGAGCTGGAGAATTTTTCACACCAATCACACTGAGTTATTGTTTCATGTTTTATCTCAAGAACCTAAACTAACAGAGCACCCACAGAGTAATATCAATCGAGTCAGAGACGCGATGATAACATGCAATGGAAAATGCCATACAAAGTTGTCAGAAAATCATATTGTATTCTGGCACAGATTCCACACCTGCAACTTTAAGATGGTTGCAGTGATGTGACAATATGGACAGTCTCTTTACAAAGGGAGTCAGTTGGGAATGTGTATAATGTGCAGTTATATGAGTCAGCACAGGGCCAAGACAATGTGTGTAAATCTGTAACATTGTAGTTGGGTAAATAAACTTGAAGATAGCTGTCTCAATAAGAACCCTCCTCTCTGTGGCAAATGTTGTTTAGACAAGCATCAAACAACTCAAAGTGCGTCAGGATCGAAGGTTGGAAAAATTTTAAACATCAGTAAACCAAGAAATTGATGAAAAAGAGAAAGACAATAGAATGAGAATAAACAGACAAAACATTGAAGATCATGCTGAACAATCTTCAAAATGTGGTAAATGTCAATAAAATGGAAGAGATTGTAAGTTCCTTACAAGAGGAATCCTAATGGTCAGTCAGAAATAACTGACATATTTTGTTTCTGATTTCAAACTAAATACAAGACAATCCAGAAATAGTTAAAAATCACACAACACCAGAAATAATAAGGATCGAGTGATTAATGAGAAGGAGGAAAGTAATTAAATTGTCTGTTTCACTGAGCTGCTGACTTGCCCAGGCACACACAGACCCCACTCCCTGACAGACAGCTCCCTCTTTCTGAGCTGGTCCTTCTGTTGAGCACACTCCCAGCAAATCCACACCACCACCCCCCTCACCCACCTCATCCACATCATCCGCCTCCTCCCTCACACCGCCCACCCCCTCACTCACTTCGCCCACCTCACCCCCCCACCTCCCCCCACCCCCCTCACTCACCTCACTCACCTCACCGACCTCACTGGAGCAAGGCTCCCTCTGCACTGTGCCCTTTCAAAGCCTGTTCTCTCGGCCTCACACCTGTGCTCAGGTAATACTCCCTCTCCTGGGTTCCCCCTGGTGTTCCTGAGATGTAACTGTGGGCTTTAAACTCTGGGGGTAACTGATTGGTTACTAGAAGCTGAACATGCATCTGGGCTACTTTCCAATAAGCAGGTGGGGGGTTCTATCCCACCTGGGCTATGTACCTGGACATGGGAGTGTAATTGTACCCTGAGTCTTCCGGGGGGTGGGAGTTGTCAGTACCCTGGGTGTGAGGGTGGATCTGTAACCAGACTGTGAGGTGGAGGGTAATTCTACCCCAAGGGTGAGGGGGTAATTGTACAGTGGGAAGGACTGTAACCTTGCTTTCATATTCATTCACAGGATGAGGGTGTCGCCGGATAGACCTGCATTTATTACTCATTCTGAATTGAGTTTGAGAGTTAACCACATTGCTGTGGGTCTGGAGTCACATATAGGCCAGACCACGTAAGGACATCATCAGTTTCCTTCTCTAAAGGACATTAGTGAACCAGATGGGTTTTCCCAACAATCGGTAATGGAATCATGGTCATTACTAGACGTTTAATTCCAGATTTTGATTGAATTCAAATTCCACCATCTGTTCTGAACATTCCACCAAAACATTAATTCCCTGTGAAAGCACCAAAACAAGATGGAAACAGGAGGAAGTGGTCCTAGAACAACCAAGCAAACCTATAAACAATATTTAAACTGCCAGGTCAGAGGAAGGTGGCACTGAGGGCAGGAGGACCCAGAGACAAGGGTTTCAACAAAGAGTAGTAACAGTTCATGTTGTTTCTGTAAAACCCAGAATTCTCCACCTCATCCCCTGAATGGCCATTAAACCCTTTCCCTCCCAGTGCTTTTTCCTTCTGAGTGCCAGGTTTTACTGAGAGAGCAAGATTCTCAGGACACTCTCTAACAATAGACTGTCCCAATGGGATCTCATGTCGATTACAGTGGTCTGGTATACAGTGAGTTATGGATTCTTACACCTGAGTATAAACACAATAGATCGACCATCTTGATTATAACAACGTTAGTGCAGTGTCTTTGTTGCTGGGCTGAGGGAATTGTTCCCCTTTGGCCAAGTGATAAGCCAATGTTTCTTCAGGGAATCCTTGGTTTCATGAACAGTACACTCACACTTGCTGGGAGTTGCATTATCTATTAGAGACAAATAATAGATAAGTAAATGGTGTACAACATCAATGTGATTGTACAGGCACTCAGTTATAAAGAAATCTTGGAAAGGAATGAAGGTTTTGGCTGGGAAATTATTGACTTGGACTCAGCCCAATATGATACTAGATACTAAAGGCAAAAATATTTTGCAGATTATTGCTGGAATTTGTGGTTGTAATTTAGATGAATCTGTCAGTGCTTAAAGCCATTTCTTTCTGAGACTGGCAATAATATCTGATGTCTGCACATATGTAGTTAAATGTGGAAGTTGCTGTGGGTGTACTTGTACGGTTGGCTCAGTTACCTGGACAGCTGGTTTGTGCTGCAGATTGATGCCAACAGTGTGGGTTCAATTCCTGCACGGGCTGATGTTACTGTGAAGGATTCTCCTTCTCAACCTCTCCCCCTTACCTGAGGCACAGTTACCCTCAGGTTAAACCACCACCAGTTGCCATTCTCTAATG
Source organism: Chiloscyllium plagiosum (assembly GCF_037043375.1). Lineage (NCBI taxonomy): Eukaryota > Metazoa > Chordata > Chondrichthyes > Orectolobiformes > Hemiscylliidae > Chiloscyllium > Chiloscyllium plagiosum. The sequence continues at coordinate 2,215,869 of NW_028270168.1, read as the reverse complement.
AGAAAGCCTGATAATACTGTGATGACTTTACTTTTACTCACTGACTAGAAAAATATCAGATCTACCAGTGACTCTCAATACAAGAATGAATTGAAAATAAGCACCAACACAATTAAAGTATGAAATTGGAGTCTGAGTGTGATTGTAAGGCAGATTTCACATTAATATATGTGGGCTCTGTCACCAATACACTCATAATAGAAGTCAGACATTATAAATATTGTGATCCAGGGGAAAGCAATGTTTAGCACTAACTACTATAGAGAGACTACTATGGCTTTGAACATTCAAGGATGAGGCATTATTGTAGCAATACAAGTGACATTATCAAATTGCTTGCACAGGGATGGATAATAATAAGATGTGTATTCAAAGTGGAAAGTTGTTGGACTCTCTCCTGTTGATTTGATAGCTGATCATTGACCAAATGTACGACTGGTTTATATTCTTGGTTGGTGTCATCTCCTGTGCACTGTTGTACCAAGTCTTGATTGGTAAAACTGATTGTAAACACAGCGTACAAAGTTGGTATGAAGGTATTGGCTTTGTCCCAAACCAGCTTGACCTGAGGACACCTGACTATGTTCTCCTCAACTGTTGAAATCATTTGATGACAGAGTCATCTCCATTTGGGTTTGTCCAAAGTAGATTTTCTCCCCCTTGTGTTGGAAACCAGCTTACAAGTTAACCTTTGTTTTGTCTTTATCTCTAAGTTTAAGGCACCCTGTGGTGTAACCTCCCATGCTGAGCTGGCTTGGAGATGGGCCCCAGAGTCCTCCATGGGAATGAAATAATTTGGGGTGCACTGTCAGAAGATTTCTCCTGGGTGAGGGCCGTGGGAGGTCAGTCATTGAGCTCGTTCAAGAGCTCAAGGGATACAGAAATAGTGCAGAATATGGCATTGAGGGAGATTATCAGCCTTTACCGATCAGAAAGGCAGATTAAGCTCAAGGGGCTGAATGGCCTTTCTCTGTTCCTTTGTTCCTTTGACTGTCTCAGCAAAGCTAAGCGCTATTGAACATCTTCTCAATTCTACGAATGCCTTTCTCTGCAGCTACCTCAGTGCTGGGAATTCTGCCCTGCCATCTAATGTTGCAAATAGATGCCAGACAGTGAAAATGGAAATATAACAGGTCAGATTTATTGCAATTCTATATATTGAGATAAAGTGAGAAAAACCTCCCAACATATCTCAGTTTTGACGTTCTGCACTGAAGTCCTGCTCTCAGACAGCAACCTGCAGAATTTATTTGACACCTCACATCTCTTCTAATGTGTCAGGGATTAAAAATTGCAGTGAAACACAAACTATATTCATTGCTGCTGCTGATGTTCATATCCCAGAGTGGATTGGCACTCAGCATTGTTAGAAAGATTTCTGAAGAGCCTGGGGCTGGTCTTTAGATCTTCAAAGGAACTGGATTTATTGATTCTGTTTGACTCAAATGCTCATCAATAGATACACAGTAAAACTCTGAGACAATCATAATTTCAGTCTGATGTTGTCAATTGAAGTGACAGTATATTGTAAATTATTTAACACTCTTTCATGCCAACCATCTCTTCACTGATATGTGTCTATAAGGCACTTGAAAGCATTCCCCATTGGAAAGTTTTGATCACATGAGTTTTCAATGTTAAATGTGTGCTTATTTTGTCATCGCTCAAGAATGTGAAACCATCCACAGGCAAATTATTTCTGTGACATCCATGCTTCGTTTCACTTCTCCTGAACTCCTGGTTCAATGACAGGATTAAAGAACTCTGTCAGGGCACCAGTATCGTGGGTGCCCATCCTTGAATGAGGGAATGGTTGGAAATTGTGGAACTTTGAGGTGCTCTTAAGCTTGAACAAAGATTCCCTGTTGCTGTTCTACAGCAAAACAAAGGACTTCTCCTAGTATTTTGCCTCATGTCTAACTAACAAACAGCATTGTTTCAGTGATGATTCTCTAAACATTATGACATTGCTGTTTCTGGGATCTTGCTGTTTATCAGTTGGTCACCGCTGCCTGAATTCTGTCTGAGTGACAAGGCTGTCACCCACTGTCCATAGAACAGGACGCTGGAGATCCCTCTCAGCTCCATGTGGGAGACCCAATGGAATCAGCGTCCCCCATGCACTTGAGTGGTCACCATCAGGCATTCCCCATGTTGTGGTCCCAGCTGAGGAAGTGCTGCTCACAGAGAGCTACCAGCCAATTGTGGGACCCCAGATCAAACGGGATTGTGGGGTGAGGGTGAGGAGGGTGCTCATGGAGGTCAGAGGTAAAGATAGGGGGCAGCTTCAGCAGCCTGTACCCCCTCCTGCTGCCTGATGTGGGTGTGTAGTCTGGCACACAGTCGCTGACTGGGTTCATTGGGCAGCCTTTAGAGGTCATGAGAGACCCCAGCAGCCCCCATTTAATCCTCGGAGTCACCAGGTGGGCTCAGGGAGAATGTTTATCTCACGACTCCAAGGCAGTGCATTCCAGACCCCCACCTCCCTCTGGCTGAAATCCTGTATAAGCCTCTGGCCTGTCGTGTTAAAGGTATGTCTCCTTGTTATTGATCCTAAAGGGGACAGTTGCTTTCCATCCACTCTGTCCAAGCCTCTCATAATCTTATACAAGATAGCAGTTCAGAAAGGATTAACACAGAAGCCTGCAAAGAGATCCACCCAGTTTGATGATCTCATAAAGGCGTGGATGAGGAAACGCAGGAAACCTTTCTATCTCAAAGGGGACAGATCTTTTTATCTGGGTTTCCCGATAGTCTTAGTGATTATGTCAAATTTACTCATGATTAATATCAGGGAATTAACTACATCTTCTTCAAGACAAGAGTCTCTTCTCGGGAGACTACCTGGGGAATTGTTATCCAGCACGCTTGATCAAACAGGTCCCGGGGACTGAGTCAAAAAAGAAGCATGGTGGCAGGAACCTACCCAATCACATGTCGACAGTGGTTAGCAGCTCACAGCAACTGCGTTGTACAAACAGGAGGAGACAATTCCTCTCCTTCTTGACTAATCTGTGACAACTCTATCTTTAATTGTTTTTAATCTATCTTCGTGGGATGCCGATATCAGTGACCAGGCCAGCATTTATTGCCCAGAGGCTAATTAAGAATCAACCACATTGTTATGGGTCTGGAGTCACATGTAGGCCAGACCAGGTAAGGAGGACAGATTTCCTTCTCTAAAGGACACGAGAGAACCAGATATGACAATTGACAGTAGTTACCTGGTGACCATTAGGTTCACTTTTTGATTGAGATTTTTAACATATTTAAGTTTCACTTCTGCCAAAAGGCCCCAGGAGCTAACTGATCCCCCTGTTTCCTTTCAAATGGATCATGCTTTTCTGGTGGAGGCTTCCTCCTCCCATCTTTGTCATCCTGGCCCTTACCTCTATTCCTCTGCTGCCCCAACCCCCATGCCCCTACAGTCTGTTCCTCTGGGTCTGCACCTTCTCCTCTGAAATGCACCTCCCTGTCTCTCAGGTAGGGAGGAAATCTCATCTGATGAAACTCCATAGCCATTCATTCAAATATCTTTGTCACTTTCTGGACAAGCTCCCACAAACCCATGCTGATGGCAATAAGGCACAGGGTCTGGACTGAAAGCTACGAAACAGCCCACTGGTGGAACTGGAGCCTCACAAAATGGTTAAGTCAGGAAGGGAGAAAGAAGAGGAGGTCTGCAATGAAAGGTTATGATGTTACAGACTGTGATAGAGGTGTTCACAAAGCAGGCTAAAGCTCCATAAGAATCTAAACTCAATTTGGAAACAATTAACTGTAACAAAATTGTGATAATTTTTAAACAATTACTGTTTTATATGCTAATGCATTGTTTTGAACTTTGGAGAAAAAAAGTCAAAACAACAGCACTTTTAAAAGGGAGAGATACAGACAAAGGCAGCTGATGGTGAGGTCAGTGCAGGAGAGAGAGAGAGAGAGAAAGACACCCACATTGCTAACTGACACAGCAGTGAACCTGCACAGTTATTGCCTTTGCTGTTTGAATTCGTGTATCACTGGACATTGGAATGTGTCTGGGTGAATGAACAAACAGTGAAATTCACAACTAACCTTGGAGGAACCTGCTTGGGAGAGGTCACAGCACAGAAACAGAAAAGTGGATATTTTAAGCGCGGCCTTACAGTAAGTCTGCAGTAGTGAGTAAAGCGGGTTCTTTCTTGATTATATGTTTTATTGAGATATATCTCTTGATTAACCTTAATATATAAGCCATAAGTATTCATTTAACCTGAAGCAGTATTTTATAGAGGAATAAGACACTGTTATTTTCTAGATCTGTAGACTGAAAGAAGCAAAAATGGCCCTTAGTAGAGTGATATGCTCGTCTTGTCAGATGTGGGAGTTTAGGGAGAGTTTATAGGTTCCTGAGGATTATATGTACAATAAATGCCATTGGTTGCAAATCCTAACAGATCGAATGGATCGGTTGGGGAGACAGTTAGAGGCAATGAGGATGTGATGGATGGCAGTTATAGGAAGGGAGAAAAATCGCAGATACAGTGAGGTAGATGGATTAATTCCAGGAAAGATAAGAGGGATAGACAGGTAGTGCAGGACTCTTCTGTGGATATCCCCATTTCAAGCAAGTTTGTCGTTTTGGAAAATGTAGGGGGTGATGGTCCCTCAGGGGAATGTAGCATGAACAGCCAAGTTTCTGATATTGAGAATGGCTGTGATTCAATAAGAGGTACATCGGGTTTCAAGAGATCGATTGTGTTCAGGGACTCTCTAATCTGAAGCACAGGCAGTGTGTCCAGCAGTGAACAATCAGAATGGTGTGTTGCCATTCAGAAAATTATTCAAAAGTAACAGTCAGAAAACAGCAATGTACTGGAACTCCTGAAAATCAGCTGAAATGATGGCAGGGCAGTATTGAAGGGACCATAAAGGGTGAGACACAATTATAATTACTATCACTGGAGAAAAAGCCCTAAGACAATTAATGAGTCTAAGAGCTGATAAGTCTCCTGGGCTTACAGTAATAGAGTCATAAAGATGTACAGCATGGAAACAGGCCCTTCGGTCCAACCTATCCATGCCGAGCAGATATCCCAACCCAATCTAGTCCCACCTGCCAGCACCCAGCCCATATCCCTCCAAACCCTTCCCATTCATATACCCATCCAAATGCCTTTTAAATGTTGCAATTGTACCAGCCTCCACCACATCCTCTGGCAGCTCATTCCATACACGTACCACCCTCTGTGTGAAAAAGGTGCCACTTAGGTCTCTGTTATATCTTTCCTCTCTCACCCTAAACCTATGCCCTCTAGTTCTAGACTCCCCCACCCCAGGGAAAAGACTTTGTCTATTTATCCTATCCATGCCCCTCATAATTTTGTAAACCTCTATAAGGTAATGTCTTAGCCTCCGACGCTCCAGGGAAAACAGCCCCAGCCTGTTCAGCCTCTCCCTATAGCTCAAATCCTCCAACCCTGGCAACATCCTTGTAAATCTTTTCTGAACCCTTTCAAGTTTCACAACATCTTTCCAATAGAAAGGAGACCAGAATTGCACACAGTATTCCAACAGTGGCCTAACCAATGTCCTGTACAACTGCAACATGACCTCCCAACCCCTGTACGCAATACTCTGACCAATAAAGGAATATGTACCAAATGCCTATCCTATCTACCTGCGACTCCACTTTCAAGGAGCTATGAACCTGCACTCCAAGGTCTCTTTGTTCAGCAATGCTCCCTAGGACCTTACCATTAAGTGTATAAGTCCTGTTAAGATTTGCTTTTCCAAAATGCAGCACCTCACATTTATCTGAATTAAACTCCATCTGCCACTTTTCAGCCCATTGGCCCATCTGATCAAGATCCTGTTTTAATCTGAGATAACCCTCTTTGCTGTCCACTACACCTCCAATTTTGGCGTCATCTGCAAACTTACTAACTGTACCTCTTATGCTCACATCCAAATCATTTATGTAAATGACAAAAAGTAGAGGACCTTGCTGGGAAACATCCTAGCATGGAATATAAAGGAGAAAATGTGAGGTCACGAACTTTGGCAGGAAGAAGAGAGAAGCTGAATATTATTTAAATAAAGAAAAACTGCAGAAAATCAAAGCACGGCGAGATTTAGGAGCCTCGTTCATAAATCATAAAAAAACTAGTATCCAAGTTCAGCAGGTAATAGAGGGGCAAATGGAATGTTGTAGCCTTCAATTCAAAGGCTTCAGTGTATGAAAATAAGGAGGTGTAGCTAAAACAAGTCAGACCACACTTAGAATACTTTTGCATAGTTTTGGTCTCTCTATTTAAGGAAAGATGTACTTACATTAAAGGCGATCCAGAGTGGGTACACCCAGCAGATCCTGGTATGGAGGGATTGTCTTAGGAGGTGATGGTGAGTAGTTAGGGCCTGTGCTTATTGGCATTTGGAAGAATGAGAGGTGATCTTACTGAAACACATGAGATTCCTAGGGAACTTGACAGGATAGATGCTGCAAAGTTGTTTCCCCTGTGGGAGATTTTAGGACCAGAGGGCGTATTCGCAGAATAAAGGCACACCTATTCAGGACAGAGATGGGCAGAAGCTTTTCACTCAGAGAGCAGTGAATCTGTGGAATTGTTTACCACAGAAGGCTGTTGAGGCTGGCTCAAGGCTGAGAGAAACAGATTTTTAATCAGTAAGGGAATCAAAGGCCAGATCCCAGGACACAGTGTAAAGGTCAGTCATCTCTCTGTCCACTTTCAGATGTTGTAAGGAAATAGCCAAGACCAATCAGCTTGTGGCTAAATTAGAAGGTTTGATTGTGATTAATGGTATTCACCCTGAAAACAAATTAATTAATGAGCAACACACATTGATGTGACTAATCCCGGTGGATATAAAAATGCCTGATCTATTTCAGGCTTAACTGTTGCTGATATCCAGTATTTTAGTACAATGCAAATTAATTGTAATGATTTTTAAGTGCATTACTTTATCAATTTTGAAAATGATTTGCTGGTATTGGACTGACTTTGGTGGTTACATTTTATTAAAGCTTCTGTGGACAAAGGCCAAGGAAGTATAACTCCATCTGCTGAATGACAATTCAAATCCTCACTGAAGCTGGGGCTTTCTGTTACCTGTATGAACTGCAATATTTACCTTGCAGAGTTAACAGAATGATTGATGTATCACTCAACATTAATTACTGAACTTGTTGGTGTTCAAAAGTTTATTGTTCTGTCAGAAAGCCAAAGAGTAGCAGCTCAGCCAAGTTGGACATGATGCAGTTTTGAGGGGCTGTAAGGTGGACTCTCACCATCTCGTGCTATGCAAGCAATAAGTGCTGTTAAAGTCAAATATTATTACAAGTATTCAAGCAACTGTATCCAATGAAGGCAGAAATCATGTTCGAGCTTAATTTATGACGTCAACATAATTGCACAATTAGAACTTCTGTATTTCAGCTCAGTTCCTGCATTAGTTGTCAGCTAGTTATTAATTTAACTGTGTTATGATTCAAACTGATGGTACTACTGGACAAATCAGTCCTCAGAATGAAAACTGACTTGATCAAATGATTGTTTTAGTCAACATGGTAGCCAGTCACTGAAACATTGATACACAGGGCTGCAGGATTACTTGAAAAAGGGAACAGAAGTTTATTACTTAAAACACAAAAATGTAAAAGAAAATACCAAACCAAGCTATATAGATATCAAAGACAATTAAAACAGACAGCAAAACAAATTCTTAATCAACTTTCCAGAGCTATCAGTTTACAAAGATTCAAATCTGAAGAAATTACCTTTCTACATTAAAACTTTAACTTTTACATAACTAATTATCTTCTGTTTCTATCCTGTACACTATGGAGTCTTCTTATGTGAATATTTGCAATTTGATAGCTTAAACTTTCTCAGCTTTAAACAACCTGCATATTTCTAATCAAACAACCCTGGTCTTGACATTTCACAAACTTGGCTTTCCTGCTGATTCACTTCCTATTGTGACTCTGAAAGAAAATTCTTTCTAGAAGAGAACCAGTAATTCTGATCCCATTCAGGTCTCCTGAGAGCTGTACTGAAACACTTCAAGCTTTTTTAAAACACCTATCAGTCCTTGATTATTCTGAATGGGAAACAAGCTAATAGCCTTCAATGTTTACTCTACCTGTCATATACCACCAGAGCACTTGTTCTATTAACATTCTCTACACTTAGAGACAAAAACCAGGGCAGATTATTCTTGTGGAAGGATTGTCTGACCTAGTTTTAAATTTTAAAAAAATCACCCTTCACAAAACCCTTATGCAACAGTTTAAAAATCACAGTCTAAAAGTGATGTTAAATATACGTATACAAATCAAACACCTTTCACCACAGCTGCTTATGTCAATTGATGCATCTCCCGCTGGTAAATCCATCATCCAGAACAATATCGAGCACCACCAACTGAAGAATTCCCTAATTAATCATCCAATCATTAGTGTGTGTGTGTGGTGTGTGCGTGAGAGAGATAGTAAGAGAGAGATGGGTGGGAAGGGTGAGAGAGAGAGAAAGAATGTGATGAAGGCTAGAAGTAAGTTCAGCTTTGGAATTAAGAACAAAGAGCAAAAAAATTTACAGCACAGGAACAGGCCCTTCGGCCCTCCAATCCAGATTCTCTATCTAAACCTGTGTCTATTTTCTAAGGATCTGTAACCCTCTGCTTCCTGTCCATTAATGTATCTGTCTAAATACATCTTAAATGACGCTATTGTGCCCGCCACTACCACCTCCACTGGCAACGTGTTCCAAGCACCCACCACCCTCTGCATAAAGAACTTACCACACATATCTCCCCTAAACATCTCCCCTGTCACCTTGAACTCGTGACCTCTAGTAATTCAGTTCCCCACTATGGGAAAAAGCTTCTTGCTTTCCACCCTGTCTGTACCTCCCATGATTTTGTAGACCTCAATCAGGTCCCCCCTCAACCTCTGTCTTTCTTATGAAAATAATCTTAATCTACTCAACCTCTCTTCATAGCTAGTGCCCTCCATACCAGGCAACATCCTGGTGAACCTCCTCTGTGCCCTCTCCAAATCATCCACATCCTTTTGGTAATGTGGTGACCAGAACTGTACTCAGTATTCCAAATGTGGCTGAACCAAAATCTTATGTAACTGTAAAAGATCTGCCAACTCTTGTACTCAGTACCCTATCCGATGAAAGAAAGCATGCAGTATGCCTTCTTGACCACTTTACTGACCTGCGTTGCCACCTTCAGGGAACAGTGGACCTTAACACCCAGATCTCTGTACATCAATTTTCCCCAGGACTTTTCCATTTACTGTATCATTCACTCTTGAATTAGATCTTCCAAAATGCATCACTTCGCATTTGTCTAGATTGAACTTCATCTGCCATTTCTCTGCCCCACTCTCCAATCTATCTATATTCTGCTGTATCTCTGACAGTCCCCTTCACTATCTGCTACTCCACCAATCTTCATGTCACCTGCAACTTGCTAATCAGACCATCTATACCTTTTTCCAGATCATTAAGATGATCATTTTCCTGGAACAGCACTGAACACTACTCAATGCTTGTCCTAACACTCTCCATGATGGTAATCTGTGAATATTTCAGTTTCTAATCTGAATCAGGTTTGAAAGTTTCCTTTTCATGCAATGTTTGAAGTTGTAAGTTGTTTTGTTAGAGTGATTTTATTTCCAATAGATGTAACAAAAATATTGCTTCAAAAACCAAGAAACCTCTTGCATCAGACAGCACACAATGGCAAAAGCTGTGCTGCTATTGTAACGGAAACAGAGGGATTGCTGATAAGGGTAGTTCAGTTCAGTTCAGTATCACTGTGTCCAGCATGCTGGCTACGATGTCTGCTGCCAGTTGTAGGGTTTTGCAAATATAATATACTGCAAGAATTATCAATTTCCCTCAGGTGGGGGAGTCCAGAACTAGAGGGCATAGGTTTAGGGTGAGAGGGGAAAGATATAAAAGGAACCTCAGGGGCAACTTTTTCACACAGAGGATGGTACGTGTATGGAATGAGCTGCCAGAGGATGTGGTGGAGGTTGGTACAATTGCAACATTTAAGAGGTATTTGGATGGGTATATGAATAGGAAGGGTTTGGAGGGATATGGGCCTGGTGCTGGCAGGTGGGACTAGATTGGGTTGGGATATCTGGTCGGCATGGATGGGTTGGACCGAAGGGTCTGTTTCCGTGCTGTACATCTCTCTGACTCTATGACTCTATTTGGATTCTAAATTCACACTCTCTGAGTTGAAGGATTTTTCTTGCTACAATATTGAGTCTGGCATCAAGTTTATAATCATGTTTCATTAATTGTCAGCAGTCATTGTTTTTACCTCATTCCTGATGAAGGGCACATGCCCAAAATGTCGATTTTCCTGCTCCTCGCATGCTGCCTGAACTGCTGTGCTTTTCCAGCACCACTCTAATCGATTCATTAATTTAAGACCCAAGTTAAACGGAACCTTTGCTCACTCTGTGCTCCACAGGTATTGCTGGCCAAAGTGAGGTGATTGGGACAGTGTGGCAAGGCTGTCCATTCATGAGCTGTGCAGCTCTGGGCGAATCACATTGATGATAAGGTCACATGATGAATCGTCTCCTAGTTTTGCTGTTTAGAGAAATGATTGAAAATCGTAGGAGCATCTCCATTAGTTTGTGTTCCTCACTGCCCATTTATTCCACACCAGGATGAGGCCATACATAAGGACCAGGAGCAGGAGGAGGCCGTCTGCCCCCTCGAGCTGGCTCTGCCATCCAATGAGATCATGGCTGATCTTTTCATGGCCTGAGCTCCACTTACCCGCGTTTAAACCATATCCCTTCATTCCTTTATTTTTCAAAGAAGGATCAACCTTAGCTTTAAACGTGATTACTGAAGTAGCGTCAACTACTTCCCTGGGCAGGGAATTCCATAGATTCACAACCCTTTGGGTGAAGAAGTTCCTTCTCTATTCAGTCCTAAATCTACTCCCCCTAATTTTGAGGCTATGCCCTCTTGTCCTAGTTTCACCCACCAGTGGAAATATCCTCTCTATGTCTATCTTATCTATTCCCCTCATAATTTTATATGTTTCTAGGATTCCCCCTCATTCTTCTAAATTCCAATGTTATAATCCCAGCCGACTCAGTCTCCTCATAAGCCAACCCCCTCAACTCCAGAATCAACCTAGTGAACCTCCTCTGCACCCCCTCCAGTGCCAGGACATCCTTTCTCAAGTGAGGAGACTAAATCTGCACACAGTACTCCAGGTGTGGCCTCACCAGCTGCAACATAACTTGCTTACTTTTAAACTCAATCCCTTTAGCAATGAAGGACAAGATTTCATTTGCCTTCCTAATTACCTGTTGTACCTACAGACCAACCTTCTGTGATTCATGCACAAGGACACCCAGGTATCTCTGCACAGCAGCATGCTGCAACTTTATACCATTCAAGTAATAATCTATTTTACTGTTACTCCAACCAAAATGGATGATTTCACATTTATTAACATTGTATTCCATCTGCCAGACCTTTGCCCTCACTCAATGTATCTATGTTCCTCTGCATAGTTTCACAATCCTCTGCACATTTTGCTCTGCCACTCATCTTAGTGCCATCTACAAATTTTGACACCGTACACATGGGTCCCCAACTCCAACTCATCTATATAAATTGTAAATAATTGTGGTCCCAACACTGATCCCTGAGGCACACCACTAGTCACTGATTGCCAGCCAGAATAGCACTCATTTACCCCCACTCTTTGCTTCCTGTTGGTCAACCAACCCTCTACCCATGTTAAATTTCTACCACAACACCATGCATCCTTATCTTATGCAGCAGCCTCATGTGCGACACCTTGTCAAAGGCTTTTGGAAATCTAAATACACCCCATCCACTGGGTCCCCACCGTCTACCTTGCTCATAATGTCTTCATAGAATTCTGAACGATCTGAGAAGCATGACCTGCCCTTTATGAAACCATGCTGCATCTGTACAATGGGACAATTTCTTTCAAGATGCCCCATTTCTTTCTTGATAATAGACTCAAGCATTTTCCCCATTACAGAGGTCAGGCTCAATGGTCTATAATTCTCCATCTTTTGTTCACTTCCCTTTTTAAACAGTGGCATCACATTTGCTATTTTCCAATCTGCTGGGTCTGCCCCAGCATCCAGTGAATTTTGGAAAATTACCACCAGTGCACTTACTATTTCTCCTGCCATCTCTTTTAGTACCTGGGATGCATTCCATCAGGAATGTTACTGGCCTGTTATTAGTATCCCCCACTGTGAAGACTGATGCAAAGTACCTGTTCGATGCCTCAGCCATTTCACCATCTCCCATAACTAACTGCCCTTCTCATCCTCTAACGGACCAACATTCACTTTAGCCACTCTTCTTCTTCTTATATATTTATAGAAACATTGGCGATCTGTCTTTATATTCTATGCTAGTTTTTTTCTCAGACTCTATCTTACTTGTGGCTTTCTATTGACCTTTAGAGTTTTCCCAATCTTCTGTTTTTACCCACTAAGTATGCCTTCTCTTTCATAGCTTCCCTTATATCCTTAAATACACCACAGGGAAAGTGCCTCATTTGAATAACTCCCACTACCCCTTGGACTTTCTTTTAAAAGTCTTTCTCTTCATTTTGTTGCCTTCTTCAACTGCTACTTCAATTTCTAGTCGTTCCTACTTTTTAAACCTTTGGAACATGTTACGGCCATTTAACTCTGCACCCAAAATTCCATCATTACCTTCAGTCCACCTGCTATTCTGTAAATGGGAAACTGAGACAGTCCTGATCACATGATGTGTGACCTTTACTGTAGCACATCTGACCTCAGTGACCTTTACGTCTTTGGCCCAGTTTTCCCTTCTAGCCATCTTTCATTCCCCACCCTCCCTGTATGCCCCAGCTCTATGGGCTGTTTTATTTAGTTACATTCTTATTTGACTCACGTCATCTGACACATCTTCTGTATTGGCTTCTTCCTGCATGCAGCATTGTTGCTGTTGAGCTGCCCTCAGATTTCCATCCTTCTTCCCCCTTATTGTTCATTCATCTTTGGTGACATTGAAGGCCACCATTGAACTTCAGCAGGGTCTCAAAATGGAGGGTAGTAGTTTGTTTGTTCACTATGTATACTCCCATCATCCATTGGCTTTGAGAATTTGGAACAGTGTATATTGGCTGACTGTAGTGATTGGAACTAGGGAGGTCTCATTGATTCTGAGGTTTTTGATTGGGATTGTCAACCTGGGCCAATCAGGGTACACTGGCTGACAGATAGAAACAGGAGATATTAGTCCCTACCCTCCCCTTCTCTTAAAAAAAAAACAGGAGATATAGTACAGTATGGGTGCACCAGTTGCTGGGACATGCTACCAGGCTGATTGGGATAACTATGTACCAAAACTATATGAGCAACTGTCTGGAAAATAAGTATAAACTCTTGATACTTCTAGAAAAATGGATTGTCAAAAAAGTGACCAGATTGGGTGTACAGAGCCTGAAAATAAGTATTATTAATGCTCTATATTCCTTAATAAATATCCACTTTCAAGAAAAAGAAACAGGAGATATCAGTGTTAAGGACTTTCTAAATGTAGATAAAGGGTGACAAAACAAAGACCATGGGTGTCAGACATCCTGTTCACTCTGAGAGCTGGCTCTGAGGGAGCTGGATCAGTGTTAATCCTTCTCCACGTGTAAAAAGAGGGTAACCCGGTGACGCAATACCAGCCTCTGTGGAGTTTTTAAAAAATTAACCCCATAAAAAAAAGAAACAGGAGATGCAGAGAGTCTCCTAGAAGCAAGGACAAACTCTGAGCTGGCTGGGTCACAGTCAGTATATTACTGTTAACCTGGGACAATCAGGAAAGCCCTGGCTTACTGATATAAACAGGAGGTTCAGAGTCTTCTCCATTTAGGGGACTGACTCTGTGCTGGCTGGTGCTATAGTCAGTGTGTTACTGCTGTTTTTGGTTTCTGCTTTTTTGGGGGGAGACCTGATTCCTGAACAGGCTGAATTATTTAGCCAGTTTGTTAATTGGTATTCGTTTTTTTAGTGAGGACTGATTTCTAAACTGCCTGATCCACACAATCAATGTGTTTCAAGTCTAACTCAGGTCTCATTAGGGATTGTTATTTCACTGGCTCGTTACAACCTCTTTTTTTCTTTCACTTTGAGAAAAGGACAGTGTTGACTTTGTGGCAGGGCTTAGCCCTTGCACTCTAGTTTTCTTTGTTTTTTTGGTGTTTGGACTGAGCCCTTGTGAGAAAATACAATTTTCCAGATGAACCGTTCCTGTGGATAGGCCTGACCTTAGGACTAGGCCTCTGCAAAGACTGAACACCTGTGTGTGTGTGTGTGTGCTGGGACATGAGCACTTGCTGCTTCCTGGAGTGGACCAAACCCCTGTGAGTTAACTGCACCTTCTCAATATACCGTGTTCCTGAGAGTGGGCCTGGTTCTCCCTGGAAGGGCCAGTTCTCTACGGATTTAGAACACTTGTGTGTGTATGCGCTGGGAGGTGAGCATTTACTACATCCTGGGGTTTAAGTGTGGACTCTGCCTTTGGGCATAGACTCTGTCTTTGTCCTGGAAACTGTATTTAGGATTTTGTGAATTCTGTTACTCTATGTTTTGTAAATAATTGTTTTTGTGGGCCAGAGTGGGCTAGTCAGTACATGGGCTGGCTGGGAGCTGGAGGGTCAATGTTCAGCCTGGGGTAAAACGGACAGGGAGGAGCCTGTCAATACGTGGGGTGGGTGGAGCCTGGCAACTGACAGCGTCCTTGCAGGAAAGCTGGTATAGGGCAGGCTGGTCGGTACGCAGGGAAGCTGGGAGCTGGGTGGTCGATGACCAGCCTGGAGGACAATGGCCCAGGGTAGTCCGGTCAGTACGCAGGGCGGCCAGAGACCAAAAGGCTGATCACTGTCCTGCAGGAAGGCCACCCAAGGACGGTCTGAGCAGTATGTAGTGTGGACGGGTCTCATGTATCTTTCAAAGCTATATTAGGTCTGTGTTCCATGCACTGTTTCTGATTTGATTGCACTGTCTTGTCTGTGTTACCTTTGTGATGAGTGGAAGTGGGATTTGAGGTTTGTCCTCATCTCCCTGAAAACTGGTTAAATGGTGGGGTTTGGGGTTTGGCTTTGCTGCCCTTTCCCCTGGATATAGTGGGGGTTTTTGTGTGAACTGCTGCTTTCTGTTTATTGTTAACTGTATTTTGTACTGTTCAATCAAATTTAAAAAAATGAAAGAGGAGATCCAGAGTCACCTGACTTCAAGGACTGGCTCTGAGCTGGCTGGCCCCAGCTAGTGTAAATAAAGGGTGACTTGGTGGCGGGATACCAACCACTGTGGAGTTAGTTCACTGACCAATCTCCAACCATCCCTCTGAAATGGAACTTCACACCCATCAGCTGTAAGCATGAGATCAGCCTTCAGATGAGTGATAAGAATGGCTAACCTTCCTTTGTTATCATCTTTAACTGTTACTGTGTTGCCTGATTCTGTCTGAGACCAAATTGTGGATAAGATGGAACTTTATGCAGCTGAGCATTAACAAGTCAGCTCATTGCTGTGTGTGTTGGGATGCCAATGCCAGTTTGTGGCTGGGAATATCCTCTTCTCTGGCCTGAGCTTGGGGGGCGTGCCTGATTTCCCGTGGTCGAGGAAGACCATCAGTGAGTTTTAAAGAGAAGACGCAATTTGCCAGAACAAGATATTATTACATAATATACATATCATTGTATTGCATTATTATAAAATGTACTCTCCCTATGTTAGCAATTATTTATATGTAATGATTAGATTAGATTCCCTACAGTATGGATACAGGCCCTTCGGCCCAACCAGTCCACACTGACCCTCCGAAGAGTATCCCACCCAGACCCATTTCCCTCTGAATATCAAATATTCAACGAATATCAATCCATTAAAAATTGTTACTAAGACAAAAAGAAGGCCTAGAATGTCAGAGTTGTACTTTTTAAGATTCAACAATGTTCTGCCTTCCCCACCCAAATCTCAGTGACATCATCATCAATGGGCTGCAGCTTGATGTCAGCTCCAGTAATAATACTTCCAGAACATTGGCTTGCGCACCACCCACTAATTTGGTCCGCTCCAGAAATGGTATACATGTTACCCATTGCACAACTCTCTTTCCCATTCTGTCCAATCACAGTCTAGGTGCTGCTGAAACCTCAACTAATTGCACACCGAGTCCACCGCGATCCATCTCCATAATCCCACACTGAGTCCATCGTGATCCATTCCCCTAATCCCACATCAAGTCCATCGCGATCCATCTCCATAATCCCACACCGAGTCCACCGCGATCCATCTCCATAATCCCACACCGAGTCCACCACGATCCATCTCCATAATCCCACACCGAGTCCACCATGATCCATTCCCCTAATCCCACATCAAGTCCATCGCGATCCATCTCCATAATCCCACACCGAGTCCACCATGATCCATTCCCCTAATCCCACATCAAGTCCACCGCAATCCATCTCCATAATCCCACACCGAGTCCACCGCGATCCATCTCCGTAATCCCACACTGAGTCCACCGCGATCCATCTCCATAATCCCACACCGAGTCCACCGCAATCCATCTCTATAATCCCACACCGAGTCCATCGCGATCCATCCCCCTAATCCCACACCGAGTCCACCGCAATCCATCCCCCTAATCCCACACCGAGTCCACCACAATCCATCTCCATAATCCCACACCGAGTCCACCGCGATCCATCTCCATAATCCCACACCGAGTCCACCGCGATCCATCTCCGTAATCCCACACTGAGTCCACCATGATCCATTCCCCTAATCCCACACTGAGTCCATCGCGATCCATCTCCATAATCCCACACCGAGTCCACCGCGATCCATCTCCGTAATCCCACACTGAGTCCACCATGATCCATTCCCCTAATCCCACACCGAGTCCACCGCGATCCATCTCCGTAATCCCATACTGAGTCCACCATGATCCATTCCCCTAATCCCACACCGAGTCCATCGCGATCCATCTCCATAATCCCACACCGAGTCCACCGCGATCCATCTCCGTAATTCCACACCGAGTCCACCGCGATCCATCTCCATAATCCCACATCAAATCCACCGCGATCCATCTCCATAATCCCACACCAAGTCCACCGCGATCCATCCCCCTAATCCCACACTGAGTCCATAGCAATCCATCTCCATAATCGGACTTATTATCACCCCTTCGCAATACCACAGTGAAATCTTCCTATCAAACATCAATATCCAGCTCCCTAATCTCTTCACATCAATCTACTAGTCTACAATTTGCATTTTAGCACTTAAAGCACTTCTCAGCTGTTTCTCCTGTTCTATTGTAGCAATTTTGATTCCCTCTTTGATCTCATTGCTCCTATGCCTCCAGCATTCCCCAGCTACATATTTCAGTCCATAAACTCTCACTGTCTAATCCTGTGTACTTCCTCAATCTTCTGTTCTACCATTCCTGGTGAATCTTTCAAACATTCTCCTGAGGTTCCATAAGCCTCTCAATAATTTCTTGACTTTGCGATGTTTTTTCCTCCTTTCTGAAGCCTTTTGAATGTTGTTGAAAAAGAAACATGGTGCTGAGGCTGTATATCTTGTGCTTATCAGGATAGAATAGCAAGAATATCAAAACCCAAAAGGAACAACAATTTATACTGCATGAGAAGGTGGCACTGGTGTCATGTCCCTGTGTGTGTTTGATACTGCCAGCCAATCAGTAATGTGCTGCTCAATGAAGTCATCAACACTTACATCACACCACTACGTAGATTTAGATCCACTGCAATTGACTGAACCCATATTCCTTTAGCAACTCCTTGGTAGAGTTCAACTTTAATGACACTCTTTATGCCCATGTAGATAATGTCTCTTTGGGATCCTCACTAGGTCCAGCTCTCATTAGCTTTGTTATCAATTTACAAGAGAAACATATCTTAGATGGAATGACCCATTCCCTCCTATTCCTCACATCTTTCCAGTATCTCAGTGGCACATTTGTTGTATTTGAATCTGCAGTTGTATGTAAGAATTTCTTTACACGTTTTAGTGACCTCCAACCTGTGCTCAAATTCACGCTTGAGCTGGAACAATTTAAATAGCTCCCTTTCCAGGATATGCTGCTGACAATCCCATGAAGGGGTTCTCTCCCACTGTCTAGAGAAAGACTTCCTTCACTGGACACTAGATAAATTGGAATTCTTACTGTCCTGTGTGCTATAAGGTTGATCTTATCAACAATCTCATAAACAGGCCCCAAGCCATTTGCTCAGTGGAATCTTGATGCTGAAAGATGCCACAAAGTGATGTTGTGGGAGAATGTCTACTCCAATCAGAGAACCTCTAACTGGACATAACACAAACTCAATCAGGCCGAAGGCTGCCACTTTCAATCCTGCAAAGTGCTCAGTCTACCTCAGATTATCCTCGATGGATAAGGTGCCTCACAGAGAGATGTTCTCCACTCACAGGGTTCAGCAGGCAGGCCAAAAGCACATCCTTCCCATCACACCGATAAGGAACGTGGTATTTCTGTTTCAGTGCTGAGGTGATGCCTGCTTATATCAGCGGATAATAATATCAAACAGCACATCCCTTTGGCTGTTCCCAATGGGCTGAGTGTAGACTGTCCTCAACCAAGCCATGTTTGCAAAACACAGATTCTATTGGCCGATGTTAGGTGGGATTCTGCAATTCGATAAAACTTAGTAAACCTTCCTGATTGAGGGAGTAATTAGACTAACAATCAATTTCCGATGATCAGTGGCTCACCCATTCACATTGTACTATTTCAACCAAAGAAAAGCTTTTGATCCTAGGTGGTGGGCCCTGGCGATGTATTTTTTCCGCCAGGTGCGTAGCCTCAACTACGACACGCAGCTCCTGTTCGTCGACCGTGACGGTTTGGAGGTCGCCCTCAAGACGCTGCCTGTCTTTTACCAGGACCTGATCACTGTCTGGAACATGGTCGAATCGCGTCGCGCCTACCCTCCGGCTGGAGTAGCGGCTGTCGTCAGGGAGCCGTTGCTCAGGAATCCGCACCTCCGTACTCGCGGGTTTGAGTGGCTGTCGGAGGGGAGGGCCGCGGCGGCGAGGGTGACCAGGGTCGGGGACGTGCTGGGTGCCGGGGGCCTGGGCTGGACGCTGCCGCAGGACATAGCGAGCAGGGCAGAGGTAGACGTCCAGTACGTGGCCACCGCCATCCGACGCCTTAAAACGGCGGTGCTCGGACCCGACGTAGTGCACCAGGTGGAGGACGCTCAGGTGTGCGGTGGGATCCCGTCCGCGCTCACCCCAGCCCGGACGGAATTTCACATTGGCCCCAAGGTCCCGTACTTCCCGCGGGAGCCCGTGCCCCACAACCTGAGCCGCCTCCGAAATTTTAATTTTGGTTCGTTCAGGGAAATAAAAAGAAGAGCCCTGTACAGACTGCTGCTGCACACCATCCACCTCTTCTCCCTCATCCACCGTCCGGACACGCCTTGGCGTGCCCATTTGCCACCGGGCGGTGGGGATCCCCAGTGGAGGGCTCTCTACGCGGGAGTCCTCCCCCTTTCTCTCGGGGATCTGGGGTGGAGGGTGCTGCACGCAGCAGTCCCCTGCAACCGCAGATTGCGGTGGTTCACGGACTCCCAGCCCAACTGCTTGTTCTGTAGCGTTGTGGAGTCCATGGACCACGTGTATTTGGGTGTGGGGCGTTTGCACTCCCTTTTTGATTTCCTGAAAAACCTTCTCCTCTGCTTTTGGCTGCACTTCAGTCCCACGCTCCTGATCTTCAGGCACCTGGTACAGAGGAAGGAGGGCAGGTCTGAAGACCTCCTCGTGGGTCTGCTCCTGGGCCTGGCCAAACTGGCCATCAACAGGTCCAGGCAGCGGGCCGTGGAGGGGGTCGTTAGGGCCGACTGCCTGCCCCTCTTCCGCGGTTACGTTAGAGCCCGGGTGTCCTTGGAGAAGGAGCACGTGGTGTCGACCAACACCCTGGAGTTGTTCAGGGAGAGGTGGGCGCCGCAGGGAGTGGATGTGCATCATTTCTCCCTCCAACTCTATTTTGATTTAGTCCCTACCCTCCCCTTCACTGTTTTGATCACACAGCACTGTCCCTTGATGTGAAGGGTAGTGTTTGTCACTGGCCACCCGGGTGTTTTCCTATCTTCCTGGTGGTGGAATTTGAATAAAGATTTGTGCACCTTGTGTCTTTCACTGTGTCTCACACCTGCACACACACACCATGGGTGCTGGGGATAAAATAAGCACTACCACAGTTAGGTGGTAGTGTGGGGGTTAAAATAAAAAAAAACAAAAATATAACCATGGAAAAAAAAAGAAATAAAATTAAAAAAAAGAAAAGCTTTTGATCCTAGGTGGCGCCCCCTGGCGACGGATTTTTTCCGCCAGGTGCGTAGCCTCAACTACGACACGCAGCTCCTGTTCGTCGACCGTGACGGTTTGGAGGTCGCCCTCAAGACGCTGCCTGTCTTTTACCAGGACCTGATCACTGTCTGGAACATGGTCGAATCGCGTCGCGCCTACCCTCCGGCTGGAGTAGCGGCTGTCGTCAGGGAGCCGTTGCTCAGGAATCCGCACCTCCGTACTCGCGGGTTCGAGTGGCTGTCGGAGGGGAGGGCCGCGGCGGCGAGGGTGACCAGGGTCGGGACGTGCTGGGTGCCGGGGGCCTGGGCTGGACGCTGCCGCAGGACATGGCAGGCAGGGCAGCGGTAGACATCCGGTACGTGGCCACTGCCATCCGACGCCTTAAAACGGCGGTGCTCGGACCCGACGTAGTACACCAGTTGGAGGACGCTCAGGTGTGCGGTGGGATCCCGTCCGCGCTCACCCCAGCCCGGCCGGAATTTCACATTGGCCCCAAGGTCCCGTACTTCCCGCGGGAGCCTGTGCCCCACAACCTGAGCCGCCTCCGAAATTTTAATTTTGTCCCTTTTAAGGATGTAAAAAGGCGGGCCCTGTATCGACTGCTGCTGCACACCGTCCACCTCTTCTCCCTCATCCACCGTCCGGACACGCCTTGGCGTGCCCATTTGCCACCGGGCGGTGGGGATCCCCAGTGGAGGGCTCTCTACGCGGGAGTCCTCCCCCTTTCTCTCGGGGATCTGGGGTGGAGGGTGCTGCACGCAGCAGTCCCCTGCAACCGCAGGTTGCGGTGGTTCACGGACTCCCAGCCCAACTGCTTGTTCTGTGGCGCTGTGGAGTCCGTGGACCACGTGTATATTGGGTGTGGGGTGTTTGCACTCCCTTTTCGATTTTCTTAAAAACCTTCTCCTCTGCTTTTGGCTGCACTTCAGTCCCACGCTCCTGATCTTTGGGCACCCAGTGCGGAGGAAGGAGGGCAGGTCTGAAGACCTCCTCGTGGGTCTGCTCCTGGGCCTGGCCAAACTGGCTATCAACAGGTCCAGGCAGCGGGCTGTGGAGGGGGTCGTTAGGGCCGACTGCCTGCCCCTCTTCCGCGGTTACGTTAGGGCCGGGGTGTCCTTGGAGAAGGAGCACGTGGTGTCGACCAACACCCTGGAGTTGTTCAGGGAGAGGTGGGCGCCTCAGGGAGTGGATGTGCATCATTTCTCCCTCCAACTCTATTTTGATTTAGTCCCTACCCTCCCCTTCACTGTTTTGATCACACAGCACTGCCCTTTGATGTGAAGGGCAGTGTTTGTCACTGGCCACCCGGGTGTTTTCCTATCTTCCTGGTGGTGGGAATTGAATAAAGATTTGTGCACCTTGTGTCTCTCACTGTGTCTCACACCTGCACACACACACCATGGGTACTGGGGAAAAATAAGCACTACCGTGGTTAGGCGGTAGTGTGGGGGTATATAAAAAAAAATTGTTGTTTGAGATTCCGTATTTTTGTAAATCTGTCCTCTTGAGTGCGAGATGTGAAGCTCTGTACCACCAAGCAACTATTTATTGACAGAGTCTAGTTTCAAGCCTGTCTCTGTGCCTGTTCAATATACTGTCTTATCCCTCCTCGAGTCTGATGCCCAACTCCTCCGGGGTGCTTTGTTACATTATAAATACTCTTTAAACGTAACTTTGTCATACATTTCAGCATCTGTCGCTCGTTGAGACACATAGCTGTGTGTCTTTGCAGTGCAGGCTGATTGCTTGCAACAGTTCCCCAAATGTCACCGGTTTAGTGTTGGAGTGCAGAGTACTGTGGGGAAACAGCTGGTTTCCAGATTGAGTGCCATGTTCCTGAGAAAGTTACACATTAATCACACACAGCCCTCGCAGTATTCCAACAACTGTGCCTTTAAATTCCAGCAAAGAATCTGATACTGGAGGAAATATAAAATAATACTGAGTATTTTCCAAGGAATGTTGCTGATTGTGTGTCTGACATGGGTTCAGTGGGACTGTGCAGATCATGTGACAGTATATTCTGATCCAATGCTATGTTTTGACGAACAGAGGTTCCATTGTCTTTCCCACATTCCCGTGGGATTGTGACCCCCCCTCCCCCACCCCTCTCCCCATTATGGATCTGCTGGTGGAAGCAGGAAACAGCTGTGCCATGACCAGCTGCTCCTGTTCCTCACCCTCACAGTCACTTGGCCCCATTACCCCACAGAAACTAGGCATCCTGTTTTAGTTTGTCTTCACTTGGTTCTCCATGGTGCCACTTTAATCATTCTCTTTTCACACCTGGAATAATATGCGAGAGATTGGACAAATGTGCATTTGTGGTTTTGTCAAAGGTTATGTTCTCTTTCTGAAGTAATCTGGCTCTAGCAATGTTGCCATTGCAGTACAAGAGTTGAAGCAAAGTCAATTCATATGATCAAGGAGCAAGAGGAGGCCACTCGGCCCTTCGAGCCTGCTCTCTCATTCTATAAGATCATGGCTGATCTGGTTTTAACCTCAACTCTACATTGCTATATATCTCAAGAACCTTACATCCCCTTTGGCATCAAGAATCTATCTACCTCTGCCATATAAATATTGAAAGATTCTGAATCCACTGCATTTCGTGGCAAGGAATGATCTTTGGTGATTACTGAAGAGAGAATCATCTGGTGGCTTTCAAAAAGCTGAGCTTTAGTTCTCAAAATTGGTGCCGAAACATCTTGGAGAAAGGGAAATTGTGACTTGCCTGAACATACTGTCAGGTGGAGACTGAAGTATTGTCAACGGTGAGATAGAGGACAGGAATATACCAGTGTCCAGATTTCAGTTCATGCTTGTGCTGATAATGGGAGGAATGATAATGTGACACGATTGTCCTTGGTTTGGACAGAAATGAGAGTAGGGTTTGGCTGTCTGGTCAGGAGTGCTGTAACTGTGACTGAACTGAGTCCACTGCCCAGTGGATCCAACAATCTCCCAGGAATTCGGCACAGGCCGGATTTCTCTGCATGGCCTTTATAGCGCACTCTTTGCCTGTCCAACCACATGGTCACATACACTGGTCCAGTGTTATTCAACAACAAAGATCAAGACTTCAAACCCTTCTTGTTATGTGCAGGGCCAGTCTGGAGTTTAATATTTCAAGGGACTGGTTAAAAATAGCAACTAGCCCAGAACTCATCACAAAAGCTCAATCTGTGTACTTAAATAAGAAACCCACATACTGGGAGCAGTAAGAGTGCTGTTGAAAATGTGCAAACTCCAGACAAGTCCAACCATAACCATGTAGCCAAGGCTTGGGCACACCCTCTCCACCTCCACT
Source organism: Chiloscyllium plagiosum (assembly GCF_037043375.1). Classification (NCBI taxonomy): domain Eukaryota; kingdom Metazoa; phylum Chordata; class Chondrichthyes; order Orectolobiformes; family Hemiscylliidae; genus Chiloscyllium; species Chiloscyllium plagiosum. Next base: position 2,192,131 of record NW_028270168.1, on the reverse strand, counting down.
GGTCATTTCATGGATTCCTTACACCAGAGCACATTCCTTCCCCGTCACATACACGTCCGTCAGAAAGAACAAAAGGTCAATATAACACAGCAACAGACCCTTCTGCCCTCAAAGACTGGGCCAATACATGATACCTTGCTAAACTAAAAATCTTTGCCTCAATGCAGTCCATATCCCTCCATCCTCTGTTTATTCCTGTACTTGGTAAGATGTGTGTTAATCGTTGTTATTATATCCACTTCCACCACCTCCTCTGGCAGCGCATTCCAGACACTTCCGTCTGTGTAAAAAAACCTGCCTTTCACATCCCTTTTAAACTAACTCCCTTTTATCTTAAACCTAAGTTTTCCAGTAATTGATATTTCCAACCTGGGGAAAAGACTCCAACTATCCTGTTCTACCAATGTGTCATAACCTTGTTGGAGAAAGTGAGGGCTGCACATGCTGGAGTGTTAGAGTCAATACATATAGCTCTGGAAAAGCACAGCCGGTCAGGCAGCGTCTGAGGAGCAGGAGAATTGACATTTTGGGCATAAGCCCTTCATTAGGAATGGCTTATGCCCAGAAAAGTCACTGTCACTGTCAGGTTGATGTCCTTGTGTGAATTCAGGGCCTGTGCATTAATACAGCAGCCTTTCATAATGGAACACTTCACTTACCATCAATGTATAGGATAGTGAAGAAGGCGTTTGGTATGCTTTCCTTTATTGGTCAGAGTATTGAGTACAGGAGTTTTGTAGGTGAATGTGAGAGACATATTGTGGCCAACACAACCCTCAAATACAATTTGAACTGAAACACTTTCCAAAAATGGATCAATAGATAAATGGTGCATTTTGGCATGAATATTTCTTTATGAATGAATCCCTTCCAGCATCAAGCACTCTCCAATTTCCAAAGATTATAACTGCTGTCTTTAAGACTTGCTCTATCATTTTCAATGTTTAACCAAAATAGTAATCAGTTAATTAGAACCAATATTTCACAGATTCTCTGACAGTAAAACTCCCAGGCATTGTTCCTGTTCATGGAGTTGTACCTCATGCGAGTCATAGAGTTATGGAGATGTACAGCACGGAAACTAATCCTTTAGCCCAACCCGTCCATGCCGGCCAGATATTCCAACTCAATCCAGTTCCACCTGCCAGCACCCGGCCCATATCCCTCCAAACCCTTCCTATTCATATATCCATCCAGATGCCTTTTAAATGTTGTAATTGTACCAGCCTCCACCACTTCCTCTGGCAGCTCATTCCATACACGTACCACCCTCTGCGTGAAAAAGTTGCCCCTTAGGTCTCTTTTATATCTTTCCCCTCTCACCCTAAACCTATGCCCTCTAGTTCTGGACTCCCCGAACCCTGGGAAAAGACTTGCCTATTTACCCTATCCATGCCCCTCATAATTTTGTAAACCTCTATAAGGTCACCCCTCGGCTTCCGACACTCCAGGGAAAACAGCCCCAGCTTGTTCAGCCTCTCCCTATAGCTCAAATCCTCTAACCCTGGCAACATCCTTGTAAATCTTTTCTGAACCATTTCAAGTTTCACAACATCCTTCCGATAGGAGGGAGACCAGAACTGCACACAATATTCCAACAGTGGTCTAACCAATGTCCTGTAAAGTCGCAATATGACCTCCCAACTCAATACTCTGACCAATAAAAGAAAGCATACCAAACGCCTTCTTCACTATCCTATCCACCTGCGACTCTATTTTCAAGGAGCTACGAACCTGCTCTCCAAGGTCTCTTTGTTCAGCAACACTCCCTAGGACCTTACCATTAAGTGTATAAGTCCTGCTCAGATTTGCTTTTCCAAAATGCAGCACCTCGCATTTATCTGAATTAAACTCCATCTGCCACTTCTCAGCCCATTGGCCCATCTGGTCCAGATCCTGTTGTAATCTGAGGTAACCCTCTTCGCTGTCCACTCCACCTGCAATTTTGGTGTCATCTGCAAACGTACTTCCTTTTATGCTCACATCCAAATCAGAGAATTGTATCTCAAGCTTTCATGAGAAAGGAGGAGGCCACTGGATAAATTGAAAAGTAATATTCATGCTCTGTATCTGGCCTTACTGTAAAACAATGGAATTTACTTATTAGGATCTTTCACATTTCCAGACTAGCGTCCATGTGGAATGTTTGGAATTATACAATAGTGTTTTGGGAGACTGGAAGCCTTCGGAATCTCACTGAGGTCCTGCTTTAATATCAACAAAGGGTCCAGATAGGTTCTGATGCCTGAGCCAGCATCGACTGTTCCTTTTCCCAGCTGCTGAATCATCAATCCATTTGTTTTCAGCAGAAGAAGAGGTTTAAGGTTTAGCATTGCTAAAGGATGGACAACATGACCTTACTAACTGTACACACAATGGAAACCTAATGAGATCCACATCCCCTGATGGAATAAAAAGGAAGCAGGAGCATGATGAGGCCATTTGGCCCATTGAGCCCGTTCTGCTATTGGGTAAGATCATGGCTGACCTCATTCCACACTCAACTCCACTTTCCTGTCCACCCTTTACAACGATTGACTCTCTCATTATTCAAGAATCAATTCATCTCAGCCTTAAAAATCTTCAATAAACCTACCTCAGGGGAAGAGGATTCTACAGACTGACTCTCAGGAAGAAAACAATAGTCTTCTCAATTCCATCTTAAATCAGAAGCCTCTCCTGATTAATTACTGCCCCCTAATTCTAGTCTCCCCCACAAGGGGAAACATCCTTTCAGTACCCACCCTGTTAAGCTCCCCCAGGATCAATTAGATTGATTGATTGGTTATTGATTCTTATTGGTAAATACTTGTGTTTCAGTAAGTTTGTCTCTCATCCTTCTAAACCCAATGGATATAAGACCAGCCAAGCTAACTTTTCCTCATGATGACTTCCACATCTCAGGAATCAGCAAATCAACCTTCTCTGAGCAACGTCTATTGTAATCAGGTCCTTTCTTTGCTAAAACAATAAAACACTGTACACAGTGCTCTCGCTATGGTCTTTCCTGTAAAACCACAGCAAAGCTTCACCACTTCATATTCCATTCACCTTTTTTTTTGTGTTTCAAGTACCAGGACTTATTGTTTGTAGTCTCTAAAGTCTGGTATCCAGTAAGACCTATTGAACACCCAAATTCCTCTATCCCAGGTATTGTGCAATCTCACATCATTTATGTACTATTCTACCTTCCTAGTCCTGCTACCAAAGTGGACAAGTTCACATTTTCCTACGTTACTGTCCATCTGCAAAACTTCTGTCCACTTACTTGACCTATCAATATCCCTTTGTAGGAGACTTACGTCCTCTTCAACTTGTATTTGTGTAGCACCTTTAATGGAACTAACCATTCCATAACTTCACAGGTGAAAATGTGTTGCTGGAAAAGCGCAGCAGGTCAGGCAGCATCCAAGGAACAGGAGAATCGGCGTTTCAGGTATAAGTCCTTCTTCAGGAATGAGGAAAGTGTGTCCAGCAGGCTACGATAAAAGGTAGGGAGGAGGGACTTGGGGGAGGGGCGTTGGAATTGCGATAGGTGGAGGGAGGTCAAGGTGAGGGTGATAGGCCGGAGTGGGGTGGGGGCAGAGAGGTCAGGAAGAAGATTGCAGGTTAGGAAGGCGGTGCTGAGTTCGAGGGATTTGACTGAGACAAGGTGGGGGGAGGGGAAATGAGGAAACTGGAGAAATCTGAGTTCATCCCTTGTGGTTGGAGGGTTCCCAGGCAGAAGATGAAGCGCTCTTCCTCCAACCGTCGTGTTGCCATGATCTGGCGATGAAGGAGCCCAAGGACCTGCATGTCCTTGGTGGAGTGGGAGGGGGAGTTAAAGTGTTGGGCTACGGGGCGGTTGGGTTGGTTGGTCCTGGTGTCCCAGAGGTGTTCTCTGAAACGTTCCACAAGTAGGCGGCCTGTCTCCCCAATATAGAGGAGGCCACATCGGGTGCAGCAGATGCAATAGATGATGTGTGTGGAGGTGCAGGTGAATTTGTGGCGGATATGGAAGTGTCCCTTGGGGCCTTGGAGGGAAGTAATGTGGGAGGTGCGGGAGCAAGTTTTGCATTTCTTGAGGTTGCATCACAGGAGCATTCATCAGACAAAAAATGATATAAATTCAAAGAATCGAAGATTGATGGGGGTTTAGGACAGGCTACCTGGACATTGGACATTAATTAGGGAGGTTCTAGATCAGAGTGGTGCTGGAAAAGCAGAGCAGCTCAGGCAGCATTTGAGGAGCAGGAAAATCGACATTTCAGGCAAAAGCCCTTCATCAGGAATAGAGGATTCGCTCTAATCCTGATGAAGGGTTTTTGTCCAAAATGTTGATTGTCCTGCTCATTGGATGCTGCCTGAACTGCTGTGCTTTTCCAGCACCACTTTGATCTAGAATCTGGTTTCCAGCATCTGCAGTCATTGTTTTTACCTTGGAATTAGGGAACATGCAGTGGGATTAGGGAACATACATTGGAATTAGGGAACATGCAGTGGGATTATGGTATGTACATTTGTCAATGTTGTGCAGTGGGATTAGGGAACGTACAGTAGGATTAGGAAATTCGAGTGGGATTAGGGAATGTACAGTTGCCAATGTCTGGCAGTGGGATTAGGGAACATACAATGTAATTAGGGAATGTGCAGTTGGCAATGTTAAACAGTGGGATTAGGAAATGTACAGTTGCAAATGTTAGGGAGTGGGAATAGTGAACGTACATTGGGATTATGGAATGTACAGTGGGATTAGGGAACGTATATCTGTCAGTGTTGGGCAGTGGGATTAGGGAATCTACAGTTGCCAACATCAGGCAGTGGGATTAGGGAAGGTACAGTGGCCCATGTCAGGCAGTGGGATTCAGGGTTTTATAGTGGGATTAGGTAACGTACAGTGGGATCAGGGAATGTACATTAGGCAGCGTACAGTGGGTTTATGGATTGTATAGTGGGATTAGGGAACATATAGCTGCCAATGTTGGACAGTGGGATTAGGGAATTTACAGTAGGATTAGGGAACGTGTATTAAGATTAGGGAAAGTACATTTGCCAATGTCGGCCTGTGGGATTAGGGAATTTACAGTGGGTTGAGGGAATCTATTGTTGCCAATGTTGAGCAGTGATATTAGGGAATGCACAGTGGGACTAGGGAATGTACAGTTGCAAATGTTGGGAAGTGGGATTAGGGAACCTACAGTGGGATTATGGAATGTACAGTGGAATTGGAGAATTTGCAGTTTGCAATGTTGAGCAGTGGGATTAGGGAATATATAGTGGGATTGGCAACTGCATGTTACCTAAAGTCGGGCAGTGGGATTGTTTGGTCTAGCTCTCAGCTTCCACCCTAGCTCCCTGAAATCCTGCCTTACATCCCTATCCCTCTTTCTACTCATGTCATTGGTACCTACATGGACCACGACTTGAGGCTGGTCACCCTCTCCCTTCAGGACCCCAAAGATACAATCCGAGACATCACAGACCCTGGCACCTGAGAGGCAACACACCAACCCATTCCCTCACCCCACTGTTCAATATCAGCTGAACACGTGGCTGCAAGGATGGTGCAGGAGGAAGCTTGCAGCATGGATAGGTACCCGGGACTTCGATGTTGGGGCCACTTCGGAGACATGGATGGAGCAGGGTGAGGAATGGATGTTGCAGGTTCCAGGGTTTAGATCTTTCATTAAGAACAGGCAAGGTGGTAAAAGAGGGGGAGGTGTGGCCTTGTTAGTCAAGGATAGTATAATGGTGGCTGAGAGAACTTTTGATGAGGACTTGTCTACTGAGGTAGTGTGGGCTGAGGTTAGAAACAGGAGAGGAGAGGTCACACTGCTTGGAATTTTTTATAGGCCTCCGCAGAGTTCCAGGGATGTGAAAGAGAGGATTAGCAAAATTATTCTGGGTAGGTGTGAAAGGAATAGGGTGGTATTATGGGGGACTTTAACTTCCCCAACATTGACTGGAAATGCTATAACTCTAGTACACCAGATAGATCAGTTTTTGTCCAATGTGTACGGGAGGGTTTCCAGACACAGTGTGTTGAAGGGCCGACAAGAGGGGAGGCCACACTGGATCTGGTGCTGGGTAATGAACCAGGCCAGGTGTTTGATTTAGTTGTAGGTGAGCACTTTGGGGAGTGACCATATTCAGTTACGTTTAGTTTAGCGATGGAAAGGGATAGGTACAGGCCACAGGTCAAGAGTTATCGATGGGGCAAGGGCAATTATAATGTGATTAGGCAAGAATTAAGATGCATAGAATGGGGTAGCAAAATGCAGGGGATGCAGACAATGGAAATGTGAAGCTGGTTTAAGGAGCAGATATTGCGTGTCCTTGATAGATATGTCCCTGTCAGGCAGAAGGAAGTGATAAGGTCAGGGAACTGTGGTTTACCAAAGAAATTGCATCTCTTGTTAAGTGGAAGAGCGAGGCTTATGTGACATAAGGCAAGATAGTTCAGATGAAGCGATGGAGAGTTACAGATCAGCAAGAAAGGATTTAAAGAGAGAGTTATGAAGAGCAAGGAGGGGACACGAGCAGTCTTTAGCAAATAGAATAAAGGAGAATCCTAAAGCTTTCTATAAGTATGTGAGGAATAAAAGGATGATCAGGGTAAGAATAGAACCAATCAAAGACAGAAGTGGGAAGTTGAGTGTGGACCCCGTGGAGATCAAAGAGGTGCTAAATGAACATTTCTCATCGGTTTTCACTCAGGAAAAGGAGAGTATTGTAGAGGAGAAGAATGAGGTACGAGATATTAGACTAGAAAGGATCGAGGTTAGTTACGAACAGGTGTTATCAATTCTAGAAGGAGTGAAAGCAGACAAGTCCCCTGGGCCGGATGGGATTTATCCGAGGATTCTCTGGGAAGCTAGGGAGGAGATAGCAGAGCCTTTGGATTTGATATTTGAGTCATCATTGTCTACAGGTTTGGTACCAGCAGACTGGAGGATTGCAAGTGTAGTGTCCTTGTTCAAGAAGGGCAGCAGAGATGACCCAGGTAATTATAGGCCAGTGAGCCTTACTTCTGTTGTAGGAAAGGTTTTGGAAAAGATTATAGGAGATAGGATTTCCAATCATCTAGCAAGCAACACTTTGATTGGAGATAGCCAACATGGTTTCATCAAGGGCAGGTCATGTCTCACAAATCTCATTGAGTTTTTTGAGAAGTTGACTAAGCATGTAGATGAGGGTAGGGCAGTTGATGTGGTATACATGGACTTCAGTGAAGCCTTTGATAAGGTACGACATGGTAGGCTGTTGGAGAAAATGCAGAGGCATGGAATTGAGGGTGATTTAGCAGATTGGATTAGAAACTGGCTTTCTGAAAGAAGGCAGCAAGTAGTGGTTGATGGGAAATATTCACCCTGGAGTCCGGGGTGTGCCACAAGGGTCTGTTTTGGGACCATTGCTGTTTGTCATTTTTATAAATGACTTAGACGCAGGCATGGGGGGATGGATTAGCAAGTTTGAAGACGACACTAAAGTCGGTGGAGTGGTGGACAGTGTGGAAGAATGTTACAGGTTGCAGAGGGACTTGGATAAACTGCAGAATTGGGCTGAGAGGTGGCAGATGGAGTTCAATGCAGCTAAATGTGAGGTCATTGACTTCGGGAAGAATAACAGGAAGGCAGAGTACTGGGTCAATGGAAAGATTCTTGGTAGTGTGGATGTGCAGTGGGATCTTGGAGAACATGTACATAGATCTCTGAAAGTTGCCACCCAGGTGGATAGTGTTATTATGAAGGCATACGGTGTGTTAGGTTTCATTGGTAGAGGGATTGAATTCCAGAGCCACAATATCATGCTGCAACTATACAAAATGCTGGTGTGGCCACACTTGGAATATTGTGTACAGTTCTGGTCCCCATATTCCAGGAAGGATATGGAAGCGTTGGAAAAGGTGCAGAGAAAATTTACCAAGATGTTGCCTGGTCTGGAGGGAAGGTCTTATGAGGAAAGGCTGAGAGACCTGGGTCTGTTCTCATTGGAAAGAAGAAGGCTAAGAGAGGATTTGATAGAGACCTACAAGATGATCAGAGGAATAGACAGGGTAGACAGTGAAAGTCTTTTTCCTAGGATGATGATGTTGACTTGTACGAGGGAACATAGCTACAAATTGAGGGATGATAGATTTAAGACAGATGTCAGAGAGTGGTAAGGGCATGGAATGCCAATGTAGTTAACTCAGCCACATTAGGGAGATTTAAATATTTCTTGGATAAGCACATGGATGATGATGGGATAGTGTAGGATGATGGTCTTAGATTAGTTCACAGGTCAGCACAACATCGAGGGCCGAAGGGCCTGTTCTGTGCTGTGTTGTTCTATGTTTTATGTACTGTTGCCAATGTTGGGCAGTGGGATTAGGGAACGTATAGTGGGATTAGTGAGCATACCGTGGGATTAGGGAACGTGCAGATTCTAGAATAGGAGGAATGCCGAGTCAGAATTAAACCTGATCCAGAATTACACAGCACATTTTAAAGACAGCTTCAGAAGGTCCATGAGTAAAGCATGTCAAAGCTGTTACTAGGACCTGATGAGTAACTAGTCAGAGAAAAGCAAGTGATTCTCTATAACCCTCAGAGGGCTGGCCCTGGTGTAGCTGGCCCTGGTGGGGACGATGGCAATGTGTTGAGCATTTGTCTGAAGCTGCGGTTTATTAACAGACTTCTTTTCTAACTTCATTTGGTTTGGATTAGAATTATTTCCCTTTATGATGAATTTTCCCTGATGCCAGCACTTCCAGGAATTGCAGTTTCAGGATCCGATTTCAATTATTTTGTACTTTCTGAGAGGCTTTTGTTGGTTTGTCTAACGACTTGGGAATACATTTATTTTCATGAATTCAGGTGTCCTCCAAGCACCTGGAACTCCATTCCATCAAATGTTATGATGCTGTAACAGGGGAGAGAGAGCACGGGGCACTAATGAGACCTGTCCCCTCAGCATGCGGCCGAGGGGGAATGGGGAACTGGGTTATTTAACCCCGTTGCTGCTCCTGGTTTCTCTCCAGACTCTGAGCTGGGAAACAGTGAATATATCGCATTGGGTGAAGACAGCACTGGGAGGCTGGGGGTTATTCCTGGGAACCCTTACTTCAGCAACAAGTCAGTTCCTTTTCAGAAAGGACAGTGTGACATTGCACAGGTTGGACAATCCAACGGTCCAACAATTGGCCCATGGTGATCCAGTCAGGGCAGATATGAGGAAGAGCTCCTTTCTGAGACGGTAGGACCATTTCTGTTTCTGTATGAAGGCAGGCTGGCACTGAGTGCAGTGAGCAGTGTAACCACTGACTAAGGCTAGGGGGAAGGTCACACCAGCATCATGTTATCACCCACCGACACTGTCATTTGAATAGTTGTTAGAGATCTTGAAGAAGTGTATACTGATGGAGTTTTTCAGTGAGTACAGGGACAGACTCCGAAGCCTGGGGTTTGTACAGAAATGTGTCTGGGTGATACTCTATCAAATAGCAGGAATTTCAGGTTCAGTCATTTCTCAAGAGCAACAAGAGATGAAATTTAAAGAAGCATTCAAGGTTTACAATTTCCCCAAAATGTGAAGGAGAGTTAGCGCCAGATGTCATTCCAATTTCATAGGTAGCTTCATAGTTTTCTCCTGTTTTTAAGTGCTTGCCTCTTGATCTGTTCCTGTCATGGGTCACCACTGACAAGGAATTCAGTGACAGAACTTCTGAACGTCACAGTCACTCCTCCACCCAACTCCCTTAATCGGCCACTCTGATCAAAGGCTCGTGCCACAGGAGCTAATGACTGAAATAAAAACTAAAAACATTGGAGAAATTCAGCAGATCTGTGGAGGGAGAAACAGTGATCTCCTTTAAAGAAGAATCATTTCAGACTCAAAATGTCTCCCTCTGTTTCTCTCTCCACCGAGGCTGCCAATCCAACTGAATTTCTCCAGCATTTTCTCGACATGTTAGTGAGACCCTGGCCTCCCCCACGTAATTGAGTTCAGGCCAGGGTTTTACCCACCAATAGCTTTATGCTTTTACAGTGAAACTCCTGTCACTGGATAATAATTGGTCTGGTCCTCATGGCTCTCCACTATAGACACATCGAAATCACATTGAACAAGTAGTTCTCGGTTTCCTATTTTTAACTAGCCTGGAATGGATTTAGAGATAAATTTATAGGCTGCAAAACTAAATCAGCTCAGGAGATTTTATATTCACAAGCCACTAACCTCTGGAATATGAAATAGGAATAAACACACAAAAAATTAGATCCAAACAAATTGGTTAAATGAAGGTTGCATGTTCTCAGTTTAAACGTGTGCTTTATTAGGGAACCAGTGTACACACTACACATACACAGCCTTCATTAGTGTATTTGCCTCAGGTTTGCTGAGTGGTTTTGTCACTGTACTCACATCAGTTTGTGTTTATAATAGCAGTATCCTGGTTTGATGGTGGAGTCTACATCAGAGATACCGGTGTTTCCTGGAAGAACCAGCAGATGCCTCCTGGAGTTCCGTGACACAGCCCCAATCCGATAGGCTCGTTGTGGATTGGACCAGTAATCCTGTAACCCAAAGCGACTTCTTCGGAAAGTATCCAGAATAATCCCTCCCAGATTAACCCTCCATGTTTTTCTCAGCATGGGGTATTGAGTTCTGCAATAAAACAATGGGATTATTATCAATGAGCACCGATTCATTAATCCCAATCAAAGACTGGGGGTTCTCCTGAAAAAAAAATCGGCCTTGTCAACTTTTAGAAAATGCCATCATTTTATTGGAAACATTGTACAGGATTTGGGAAGGTGGTGGGTGTAATGCCAATGTCACTGGACAAGCTATTCAGGCCAAATGGGATACGTAGGAGCAGCATCAGGAATTTATCACCTGATTAAAGTAATTGTTTCCTATATTGAGGACAGGTTTGGCCTCAGAGGTTTATTATCAGGATAATTAGATAATCATTAGGATGGTAAGCATTACAGGCCAGGAAGAATGGGTCACCTACCCTCCCCTTCACTGTTTTGATCACACAGCACTGCCCTTTGATGTGAAGGGCAGTGTTTGTCACTGGCCACCCGGGTGTTTTCCTATCTTCCTGGTGGTGGAAATTGAATAAAAAATTCGTGCACTTTGTGTCTTTCACTGTGTTTCACACGTATACACACACCATAGGTGCCGGGGATAAAATAAGCATTACCGCACGTAGGTGGTAGTGTGGGGGTGAAAAGAAAAAAAAGAAAAAAAAAAGAAAAAATAAATAAACAGGAGTAAGAAAGAAAAACAGGTGTGCTTGCCCTTTCAAAAAAAAAGAATGGGTCACCTTCCTGTCTCTCGACCAGGAGAAGGCGTTCGACAGGGTCGATCACGAGTACCTGCTCGGGACTCTGCGGGCATTCAGGTTCGGGACGCAGTTCGTCGCCCGAATCCGACTTTTGTACACCGCCGCAGAGTGTCTGGTTAAAGTTAATGGGTCCCTGACGGCGCCCCTTCGCTTTGGGAGAGGAGTGCGTCAAGGCTGTCCCCTGTCCGGCCAGCTGTATTCCCTGTGCGTGGAGCCTTTCCTGCGCCTCTTGCGGAGGAGGTTGTCGGGGCTGGTTCTGCGCGGCGCGGGCACGGGGGTGGTCCTCTCGGCCTACGCCGACGACGTGCTCCTCACTTTCACCGACCCGGCTGACCTGGGGAGGATGCGCGAGTGCCAGGCCGTGTACTCGGCGGCGTCTTCCGCCAGGATCAACTGGGCCAAATGTTCCGGACTACTGGTCGGCCCGTGGCGGGTGGACTCTCTGCCGGAGGAGTTACGGGGGTTCAGCTGGAGTACCACCCATCTCCTCTACCTGGGGGTCTACCTCGGCCCGGCCGAGGAATCCTGGCCGGCCAACTGGCAGGAGCTGGAGGCCAAAGTCTCGGCTCGCCTAGGCCGCTGGACAGGACTGCTCCGAGTGCTATCTTACAGGAGTCGAGTGCTGGTCATAAACCAGCTGGTGGCCGCCATGCTGTGGTACCGGCTGGTCACTTTGGTCCCTCCTCCTGGCTTTGTCGCTGACATCCAGAGAACGTTGGTCGATTTCTTCTGGGACAAAAAGATGCACTGGGTCGCCGCGCAGGTTCTGAGTCTCCCTATTGAGGAGGGCGGTCAGTCGCTGGTGTGCGTCCGCACCCAGGTCGCGACCTTCCGCCTTCAGACCTTGCGGCGATACCTTTACGTCGAGCCTCCTCCTAGGTGGTGCGCCCTGGCGACGTATTTTTTCCGCCAGGTGCGTAACCTCAACTACGACACGCAGCTCCTGTTCGTCGACCGTGACGGTTTGGAGGTCGCCCTCAAGACGCTGCCTGTCTTTTACCAGGACCTGATCACTGTCTGGAACACGGTCGAATCGCGTCGCGCCTACCCTCCGGCTGGAGTAGCGGCTGTCGTCAGGGAGCCGTTGCTCAGGAATCCGCACCTCCGTACTCGCGGGTTCGAGTGGCTGTCGGAGGGGAGGGCCGCGGCGGCGAGGGTGACCAGGGTCGGGGACGTGCTGGGTGCCGGGGGCCTGGGCTGGACGCTGCCGCAGGACATAGCAGGCAGGGCAGCGGTAGACGTCCAGTACGTGGCCACCGCCATCCGACGCCTTAAAACGGCGGTGCTCGGACCCGACGTAGTGCACCAGTTGGAGGACGCTCAGGTGTGCGGTGGGATCCCGTCCGCGCTCACCCCAGCCCGGACGGAATTTCACATTGGCCCCAAGGTCCCGTACTTCCCGCGGGAGCCTGTGCCCCACAACCTGAGCCGCCTCCGGAATTTTAATTTTGTTTTGTTTCGGGAGGTGAAAAGGAGAGCCCTGTACCGACTGCTGCTGCACACCATCCACCTCTTCTCCCTCATCCACCGTCCGGACACGCCTTGGCGTGCCCATTTGCCACCGGGCGGTGGGGATCCCCAGTGGAGGGCTCTCTACGCGGGAGTCCTCCCCCTTTCTCTCAGGGATCTGGGGTGGAGGGTGCTGCACGCAGCAGTCCCCTGCAACCGCAGATTGCGGTGGTTCACGGACTCCCAGCCCAACTGCTTGTTCTGTGGCGCTGTGGAGTCCGTGGACCATGTATATATTGGGTGTGGGCGTTTGCACTCCCTTTTTGATTTCCTTAAAAACCTTCTCCTCTGTTTTTGGCTGCACTTCAGTCCCACGCTCCTGATCTTTGGGCACCCGGTACGGAGGAAGGAGGGCAGGTCTGAAGACCTCCTCGTGGGTCTGCTCCTGGGCCTGGCCAAGCTGGCCATCAACAGGTCCAGGCAGCGGGCTGTGGAGGGGGTCGTTAGGGCCGACTGCCTGCCCCTCTTCCGCGGTTACGTTAGAGCCCGGGTGTCCTTGGAGAAGGAGCACGCGGTGTCCACCAACACCCTGGAGTTGTTCAGGGAGAGGTGGGCGCCGCAGGGAGTGGAGTGCATCATTTCTCCCTCCAACTCTATTTTGATTTAGTCCCTACCCACCCCTTCACTGTTTTGATCACACAGCACTGCCCTTTGATGTGAAGGGCAGTGTTTGTCACTGGCCACCCGGGTGTTTTCCTATCTTCCTGGTGGTGGAAATTGAATAAAAAATTCGTGCACTTTGTGTCTTTCACTGTGTTTCACACGTATACACACACCATAGGTGCCGGGGATAAAATAAGCATTACCGCACGTAGGTGGTAGTGTGGGGGTGAAAAGAAAAAAAAGAAAAAAAAAAGAAAAAATAAATAAACAGGAGTAAGAAAGAAAAACAGGTGTGCTTGCCCTTTCAAAAAAAAAGAATGGGTCACCTTCCTGTCTCTCGACCAGGAGAAGGCGTTCGACAGGGTCGATCACGAGTACCTGCTCGGGACTCTGCGGGCATTCAGGTTCGGGACGCAGTTCGTCGCCCGAATCCGACTTTTGTACGCTGCCGCAGTGTGTGTGATTAAAGTTAACGGGTCCCTGACGGCGCCCCTTCGCTTCGGGAGAGGAGTGCGTCAAGGCTGTCCCCTGTCCGGCCAGCTGTATTCCCTGTGCGTGGAGCCTTTCCTGCGCCTCTTGTGGAGGAGGTTGTCGGGGCTGGTTCTGCGCGGCGCGGGCACGGGTGTGGTCCGCTCGACCTACGCCGACGACGTGCTCCTCACTTTCACCGACCCGGCTGACCTGGGGATGATGCGCGAGTGCCAGGCCGTGTACTCGGCGGCGTCTTCCGCCAGGATCAACTGGGCCAAATGTTCCGGACTACTGGTTGGCCCGTGGCGGGTGGACTCTCTGCCGGAGGAGTTACGGGGGTTCAGCTGGAGTACCACCATCTCCTCTACCTGGGGGTCTACCTCGGCCCGGCTGAGGAATCCTGGCCGGCCAACTGGCAGGAGCTGGAGGCCAAAGTCTCGGCTCGCCTAGGCCGCAGGACAGGACTGCTCCGAGTGCTATCTTACAGGAGTCGAGTGCTGGTCGTAAACCAGCTGGTGGCCGCCATGCTGTGGTACCGGCTGGTCACTTTGGTCCCTCCTCCTGGCTTTGTCGCTGACATCCAGAGAACGTTGGTCGATTTCTTCTGGGACAAAAAGATGCACTGGGTCGCCGCGCAGGTTCTGAGTCTCCCTATTGAGGAGGGCGGTCAGTCGCTGGTGTGCGTCCACACCCAGGTCGCGACGTTCCACCTTCAGACCTTGCGGCGATACCTTTACGTCGAGCCTCCTCCTAGGTGGCGCCCCCTGGCGATGTATTTTTTCCGCCAGGTGCGTAACCTCAACTACGACACGCAGCTCCTGTTCGTCGACCGTGACGGTTTGGAGGTCGCCCTCAAGACGCTGCCTGTCTTTTACCAGGACCTGATCACTGTCTGGAACATGGTCGAATCGCGTCGCGCCTACCCCCCGGCTGGAGTAGCGGCTGTCGTCAGGGAGCCGTTGCTCAGGAATCCGCACCTCCGTACTCGCGGGTTCGAGTGGCTGTCGGAGGGGAGGGCCGCGGCGGCGAGGGTGACCAGGGTCGGGGACGTGCTGGGTGCCGGGGGCCTGGGCTGGACGCTGCCGCAGGACATAGCAGGCAGGGCAGCGGTAGACGTCCAGTACGTGGCCACCGCCATCCGACACCTTAAAACGGCGGTGCTCGGACCCGACGTAGTGCACCAGTTGGAGGACGCTCAGGTGTGCGGTGGGATCCCGTCCGCACTCACCCCAGCCCGGACGGAATTTCACATTGGCCCCAAGGTCCCGTACTTCCCGCGGGAGCCTGTGCCCCACAACCTGAGCCGCCTCCGAAATTTTAATTTTGTTTCGTTTAGGGAAATAAAAAGAAGAGCCCTGTACAGACTGCTGCTGCACACCATCCACCTCTTCTCCCTCATCCACCGTCCGGACACGCCTTGGCGTGCCCATTTGCCATCGGGCGGTGGGGATCCCCAGTGGAGGGCTCTCTACGCGGGAGTCCTCCCCCTTTCTCTCGGGGATCTGGGGTGGAGGGTGCTGCACGCAGCGGTCCCCTGCAACCGCAGATTGCGGTGGTTCACGGACTCCCAGCCCAACTGCTTGTTCTGTAGCGTTGTGGAGTCCGTGGACCACGTGTATATTGGGTGTGGGCGTTTGCACTCCCTTTTTGATTTTCTGAAAAACCTCTTCCTCTGCTTTTGGCTGCACTTCAGTCCCACGCTCCTGATCTTCAGGCACCTGGTACGGAGGAAGGAGGGCAGGTCTGAAGACCTCCTCGTGGGTCTGCTCCTGGGCCTGGCCAAACTGGCCATCAACAGGTCCAGGCAGCGGGCCGTGGAGGGGGTCGTTAGGGCCGACTGCCTGCCCCTCTTCCGCGGTTACGTTAGGGCCGGGGTGTCCTTGGAGAAGGAGCACGTGGTGTCGACCAACACCCTGGAGTTGTTCAGGGCGAGGTGGGCGCCGCAGGGAGTGGAGTGCATCATTTCTCCCTCCAACTCTATTTTGATTTAGTCCCTACCCTCCCCTTCACTGTTTTTGATCACACAGCACTGCCCTTTGATGTGAAGGGCAGTGTTTGTCACTGGCCACCCGGGTGTTTCCTATCTTCCTGGTGGTGGGAATTGAATAAAGATTTGTGCACCTTGTGTCTCTCACTGTGTCTCACACCTGCACACACACACCATGGGTACAGGGGAAATATAAGCACTACCGTGGTTAGGCGGGAGTGTGGGGGTTATATAATAAAAAAATAATAAGCAGGGCATTCTCAACACCTGCACACACACCATGGGTGCTGGGGAAAAAATAAGTACAGACCAGGAAGAATGGGTCACCTTCCTGTCTCTCGACCAGGGTCGATCACGAGTCCCTGCTTGGGACTCTGCGGGCATTCGGGTTCGGGACGCAGTTCGTCACCCGGATCTGACTTTTGTACGCCGCACAAAGATTCGTGCAACTTGTGTCTCTCACTGTGTCTCACACCTGCACACACACCATGGGTACGGGAGAAAAATAAGCACTACCGCAGAAAAAAAAAGAAAAGGAGAAAAGAATGGGTAGTTATTAATGGAGGTAATGAGAGTCTTAGCCCTGATTGGATAACCATAGAGCTCCCACGTTTCCTTCTTTCTTGGAAACTCGCACTGAATCATTCACCACTTGGAAATTTAACCAGGCACCAGTACGGGCCTCCATGGGGAGTAAAGACCCCTGTTGGCCAAATCCTACCCACCACAAACTGCACAATGTTCAAACAGATGATCATAGTTGACCCAGGAAGGGGTGAGTGAGGGGGTGATGGAGGGTGGAGGTGAACTGCAAGGGAACGGGGCTCTCTGTTGGTGGGCCACTCTATTCCCAAGGCCAAGAAAATCAGTTAAGGACAGAACGCCCAAAAACGAGATGGTCCCTGAAAGCAAACCCAACAGATGCCGGGCTGTCATTGAGCCAGTACCAGGCTGTCATCGGGCAGTACCAGGCTGTCATTGGGCCAGTACCAGGCTGTCACTGAGACAGGACCAGGCTGTCATTGGGCCAGTACCAGGCTGCCATTGGTCTAGTACCAGGCTGTCATTTAACCAGTACCAGGCTGCCATTGGGCCAGTACGAAGCTGTCATTGAGCCAGGACCAGGCTGTCATTGGGCCAGGACCAGGCTGTCATTGGGCCAGGACCAGGCTGTCACTGGGCCAGTACCAGGCTGTCATTGGGCCAGGACCAGGCTGTCACTGGGCCAGGACCAGGCTGTCATTGAGCCAGGACCAGGCTGTCATTGGGCCAGGACCAGGCTGTCATTGGGCAAGGACCAGGCTGTCATTGGGCAAGGACCAGGCTGTCATTGGGCAAGGACCAGGCTGTCATGGAGCCAGGACCAGGCTGTCATTGGGCCAGGACCAGGCTGTCATTGGGCCCGTACCAGGCTGTCATTGAGCCAGGACCAGGCTGTCATTGGGCCAGTACCAGGCTGTCATTGAGCCAGGACCAGGCTGTCACTGGGCCAGGACCAGGCTGTCATTGGGCCAGGACCAGGCTGTCATTGGGCCCGTACCAGGCTGTTATTGAGCCAGTATCAGGTTGTCATTGAGCCAGTACAAGACTGTCATTGAGCTAGTACCAGGCTGCCATTGGGCCTGTGCCAGGCTGACATTGAGCCAGTACCAGGCTGTCATTGGGCCAGAACCAGCCAGTCATTTGGCCAGTACCAGGCTGTTATTGGGCCAGTACCAGGCTGTCATTGAGCCAGTACCAGCCTGTCATTGGGTCAGGACCAGGCTGTCATTGAGCCAGTACCAGGCTGTCATTGGGCCAGTACCAGGCTGTCATTGGGTCAGGACCAGGCTGTCATTGGGCCAGTACCAGGCTGTCATTGAACCAGTACCAGGCTGCCATTGAACCAGTACCAGGCTGTCATTGGGCCAGTACCAGGCTGTCATTGCCCCAGTACCAGACTGTCATTGAACCAGTACCAGGCTGCCATTGAACCAGTACCAGGCTGTCATTGGGCCAATACGAGGCTGTCATTCGGCCACTACCAGGCTGTCATTGGGCCAGTACCAGGCTGTCATTGGGCCAGTGCCAGGCTGTCATTGAGCCTGAACCAGGTAGTCATTTAGCCTATACCAGGCTGCCATTGGGCCAGTACCGAGGTTTCATTAGCCAGTACGAGCCTCCCACTGGGCCAGTAACAGGCTGCCATTGGGCCAGTACCAGCCAGTCATTGAGCCAGAACCAGGCTGTCATTGGGCCAGAACCAAGCTGTCATCGGGCAGTACCAGGCGGCCACTGTGCCAGTACCAGGCTGTTATTGAGCCAGTATCAGGTTGTCATTGAGCCAGTACAAGACTGTCATTGAGCTAGTACCAGGCTGTCATTGGGCCAGTACCAGGCTGTCATTGGGCCTGTATCAGGCTGTCATTGGGCCAGTGCCAGGCTGCCATTGGGCCAGTGCCAGGCTGCCATTGGGCCAGTGCCAGGCTGTCATTGAGCCAGTGCCAGGCTGTCATTAGGCCAGTGCCAGGCTGCCATTAGGCCAGTGCCAGGCTGCCATTAGGCCAGTGCCAGGCTGTCATTGAGCCAGTACCAGGCTGTCATTGAGCCTATACCAGGCTGCCACTGGGCCAGTACCAGGCTGTCATTGAGCCAGAACCAGCTGTCATTGGGCCAGTACCAGGCTGACATTTGGCCAGTACCAGGCTGTCACTGAGCCAGTACCAGGCTGTCATTTGGCCAGTACCTGGCTGCCACTGAGCCAGTACCAGGCTGCCATTGAGCCAGAACCAGCTGTCATTGGGCCAGTACCAGGCTGTTATTGGGCCAGTACCAGGCTGCCACTAAGCCAGTACCTGGCTGCCACTGAGCCAGTACCAGGCTGTCATTGGGCCAGTACCTGGCTGCCACTGAGCCAGTACTAGGCTGTCATTGGGCCAGTACCAGGCTGTTATTGGGCCAGTACCAGGCTGTTATTGGGCCAGTACTGGGCTGCTACTGGGCCAGTACCAGGCTGTCATTGCCCCAGTACCAGACTGCCATTGAACCAGTACCAGGCTGCCACTGAGCAAGTACCAGGCTGTCATTGGGCCAGTACCAGGCTGCCATTGAACCAGTACCAGGCTGTCATTGGGCCAATACGAGGCTGTCATTCGGCCACTACCAGGCTGTCATTGGGCCAGTACCAGGCTGTCATTGGGCCAGTGCCAGGCTGTCATTGAGCCTGAACCAGGTAGTCATTTAGCCTATACCAGGCTGCCATTGGGCCAGTACCGAGGTTTCATTAGCCAGTACGAGCCTCCCACTGGGCCAGTAACAGGCTGCCATTGGGCCAGTACCAGGCTGCCACTGAGCAAGTACCAGGCTGTCATTGAACCAGTACCAGGCTGCCATTGAACCAGTACCAGACTGTCATTGGGCCAGTACCAGGCTGCCATTGAACCAGTACCAGGCTGTCATTGGGCCAGTGCCAGGCTGTCATTGAGCCTGAACCAGGTAGTCATTTAGCCTATACCAGGCTGTCATTGGGCCAGTACCAGGCTGTCATTGGGCCAGTACTGGGCTGTCATTGGGCCAGTACCAGACTGTCATTGGGCCAGTACCAGGCTGCCATTGAACCAGTACCAGGCTGTCATTGGGCCAGTGCCAGGCTGTCATTGAGCCTGAACCAGGTAGTCATTTAGCCTATACCAGGCTGTCATTGGGCCAGTACCAGGCTGTCATTGGGCCAGTACTGGGCTGTCATTGGGCCAGAACCAGGCTGCCACTGCGCCAGTACCAGGCTGTCATTTGGCCAGTACCAGGCTGCCAGTAAGCCAGTACCAGGCTGTCATTGGGCCAGTACCAGGCTGTCATTGAGCCAGTACCAGGCTGCCACTGAGCCAGTACCAGGCTGCCATTGGGCCAGTACCAGGCTGCCACTGAGCCAGTACCAGGCTGCCATTGGGCCAGTACCAGGCTGCCACTGAGCCAGTACCAGGCTGCCACTGAGCCAGTACCAGGCTGTCATTTGGCCAGTACCAGTCTGCCACCGATCCAGGACCAGGCTGTCATTGGGCCAGTACCAGGCTGCCATTGAGCCAGTACTGGGCTGTCATTGGGCCAGTACCAGGGTGCCACTGAGCCAGTACCTGGCCGTCATTGGGCCAGTACCAGGCTACTACTGGGCCAGTACCAGGCTGTCATTGGGCCAGTACCAGGCTGCCACTAAGCCAGTACCAGGCTGTCATTGGGCCAGTACCAGGCTGCCACTGAGCCAGTACCAGGCTGTCATTGGGCCAGTACCATCTGCCACTGAGCCAGTACCAGGCTGTCATTGGGCCAGTACCAGGCTGCCATTGGGCCAGTACCAGGCTGCCACTAAGCCAGTACCAGGCTGTCATTGGGTCAGAACCAGGCTGTCATTGGGTCAGTACCAGGCTGTCATTGGGCCAGTACCAGGCTGCCACTGGGCCAGTACCAGGCTGTCATTGGGCTTGTACCAAGCTGCCATTGACCCAGTACCGGGCTGTCATTGAGCCAATACCAGGCTGCCACTGGGCCAGTACCAGGCTGGTATTGGGCCAGTACCAGGCTGCCACCGAGCCAGTACCGGGCTGTCATTAGGCCAGTACCAGGCTGTCATTGGGCCAGTACCAGGCTGCCACTAAGCCAGTACCAGGCTGCCACTAAGCCAGTACCAGGCTGTCATTGGGTCAGAACCAGGCTGTCATTGGGTCAGTACCAGGCTGTCATTGGGCCAGTACCAGGCTGTCATTGGGCCAGTACCAGGCTGCCACTAAGCCAGTACCAGGCTGTCATTGGGTCAGAACCAGGCTGTCATTGAGCCAGTACCAGGCTGCCATTGGGCCAGTACCAGGCTGTCATTGAGCCAGTACCAGGCTGTCATTAGGCCAGTACCAGGCTGTCATTGAGCCAGTACCAGGCTGTCATTGAGCCAGTACCAGGCTGTCATTGAGCCAGTACCAGGCTGCCATTGGGCCAGTACCAGGCTGCCATTGGGCCAGTACCAGGCTGTCATTGAGCCAGTACCAGGCTGTCATTGGGCCAGTACCAGCCTCAGAGTTTTATTATCAGGATAATTAGTTAATCATCAGGGTGGTAAGCATTACAGATCAGGAAGAATGGGTAGGCTGAGGCTTTTTGACTTGAGTATGAAATACTCATTAAAAGCCACAATGTGGGTGGACATTTTCCATTCCTTCGAACTAGTTACCCATCCAATTTCTGCTCATTGCCACCTTTTCCTGATTCACCTTTACTGGATGTGTCTTTGATGCTACCTGGTCCTTTAGGTGCAGTGAGTCACATGGACATGACCTGCTGGATTGTAGCTCAGCATTAACTCCGGAAGGTAAGGGTTGTCACTGTCACTACGGATTCATTATACGCTAAAGTGTAATGTCTTAGAGCAATATCCATATGATCTGAACTTGAATGTTGCCCTTGTGTTCCTCTCTCAAGCTCAATCCAGCGACAATTTGAATTGTTTCAGGAAATCCACACTCACATCTGCTTCAACCCTTTAATCTTGAGCACTGCTGGGTCTCCATGTGAATAAATTACTCCTCACATTAAACCAAACATTTTCTAACTAAGTTCACAAGCGTGGCTCCATGGTCTTCTATCCTTACTCTTCTCAAATAACATCTCCAACCGAGTGGTATCTGATTCCTTCAACAGTTTTCAGTTCACAAGGAACTCATTCTGTTTATTGAAACCGTGGTCCAGCTGTGAACGTGAGAACGTTGTTCGGGATGAAATGGTGAGCCACCTTTAAAGTGCTCAGCCTGGTCTGAACATTTCCACAATACCAATACCTTTCTTCTGGAGAGCTGATTCTGTAAACTCAGCTGGGAAACTGTAACACTGACTTCAGAGCTGAGCCGAGGAAAACAGAAAGATCCAAAATTTGGTGGGAGAATGATATTTCCAAAGCTGACATAACAAGATCTTTATTTGTCTGTCAGCAATTCACAAGATGTTGACCTTGAGAGTTTCGATGAGTCTGCCTCTCTCAGAAAATGACACTTACAGACTGCATTTACTTCAAAGCCAGAATATTATTAAAAACGGAATGGTACCCCAACAAATAAATATTGGGCACAGTTAGGGGGCTGTCTGATGGATATAATCGAGTGTTGTCTTGAGATTGAAGCCCTGTGAGGGGAAATATCTTGAAACATCTGGTTTGCAGATGTTTTGAGTCCCAGTATCATCACGCTGACCTCAGGGAGGGCAATGCTGGTCACAGTCATTAATCATTTTGTCTCCATCTTATCAGTTAAAAGATTTTTAATATGGAGTTGGAAACCAGCCACCTCTCAAAATGACTTAATGTGGTACTTGACAATATCAGGGTAAAGTCACATCTTCACAGCTTCACAGGAATATTCACACATGGGAACATTCACACATTCATGGGAATTTTCACGGATCACAGGAATATTCACTGATTTACAGGAATTTTCACAGGTGCATGGGAATATTCGCAGGTTCACAGAAACATTCACAAGATCACAGGAATATTTACAGGTTCACAGGAGTGTTCACAGTTTCGCGGGAACATTCACAGGTTCACGGGAATATCCACAGGTTCACGGGAATATTCACAGATCATAGGAACATTCAGAGGTTCATGGGAATATTCATAGATTCACAGGAACGTTCATAGGTTCATGGGAATAGTCATTGATTTACAGGAACATTCATAAGATCACGGGAATATTCACAGGTTCACAGGAATATTCACAGATTCACGGGAACATTCACCGTTTCATGGGAATATTCACAGATTCACTGGAAAATTCACAGTTTCATTGGAACATTCACAGATTCATAGGAATATTGACTGTTTCACAGGAATATCCACAAATTCATGGGAATATTCACAGGTTCATTGGAACATTCACAGGTTCACGGAAATATTCACAGGTTCATGGGAATATTGACTGTTTCACAGGAATATCCACAAGTTCACGGGAATATTTACAGAAATATTAAGCCTGTCCATGCAGATTGAAAGAGAAGTGGGAAAGCAGTTTGCAGCAAGAGGTGTATTTTATATCAACTTCCAGGGTACTGACAGCTGGCAAGAGTCCAAAGTATGAGTCAAGGACAGTAAAGACCTATTAATATGTGGACAATGACTGACCCCAATGTTAGCATGGATAGAAGATTATCACACCAACAGGACACAGAGAGTAGGCATTAAAGGGTGTTTATTTTATCGGCAAGATGCAAGGAGTGATGTGTTACAAGGATCGGTACTGGAACTGCACTTTCCCAGAATTTACTGAAAGGGTTCGGATAGAGGGATGAGAGGTATGGTTCCTAACTTTGCTGACAACATAATGGTCAATAGAAAAGTAAGTTGAGAAGACGAGTCGTGGAGGATACAAAGGGTTATAGATAGTTTGAGAGTACGAAGATTGGCAAACAGTTTACAAGGTGGGAAAATGTGAAATTGCCCATTTTGGAAGGAAGTACATATTTGAAGGATATTCTTTAAACAGTGAATTGGAGAAATTAATATTGTGATCTAAGAAATTAGTGAGAGAGTTGAAGGAGATGGTAAACTCTGACAGATTAATGATGCCATTTCAACTTCACATAGCGTCTGGTATTAGATACTGTACAATAAGATGAACCTTCAGTCACGGGACTGTTAGCCTCATCTACACCTTGGTAATAGCCATAGCAGATTAGAGAAAGGCAGCAAATTGTCTTTACATTATTCAGACAATTGGTTGGGGTGAGACAGAAAGAGATGACTCTTGTTTCCTTATTATTTTGAATGGAAATAAATACTCACAGCATTCTCTGTTTATATTCAAAGTAGCTGGGGTATCTGATCGACTCAAATTCCAAGTGACCACAGTATCTTGGTAATCTTAGGTAATGGCTGGAGGAGGTTCCACCACTCGTGTCTACAGTGTACAGTTTGCGTGGACTGACCCAGTAATCTTTCATTGTTGGTTCTCTTTGACGGACGTTGTCCAGAACAATCTTGTGTCTTGGGTATGTGTAACTGTATGTCATTCCTGACTCCACAGCTTAAGCTTCTGTTTATTTGCAAAGAGGAAGAAAATATTTCTTTATTTGATGCTTATTTTGCTGTCTGAAGGTTTTTCTTCTGCTCAAGAACTACAACAATGTACATTTCTGTAAGACATCGGAGCTGGAGTAGGCCATTCAGCCCATCACATCTGCTCTGTAATTCAAAGAGATCATGGCTGATATGATCACCTTCACCTCCACTTTCCCGCCTTTTCCCCATGACCTTGGTTCCCTTGCTGATTAAAACTCTGTCTGTCTCAGCCTTGAAAATACTTAACTCCACAGAAAACCACTTTCAGAGAGAAAGAAATTTTTCCCCATTGCAGTCTTAAATGGGTTATCCCTTGTTCTGAGATGATATCCCCTGGTCCTGAATTCTCCCACAAGGAGAAACAACCTCTCCACATCCACATGTGGTGTTCTTGACATAAATAAACATCTTTTTCTATAATGTGGCATCTATAACAGTAGGAGGAGAAAGTGAGGGCTGCAGATGCTGGAGATCAGAGCTGAAAATGTGTTGCTGGAAAAGCGCAGCAGGTCAGGCAGCATCCAAGGAGCAGGAGAATCGACGTTTCAGGCATGAGCCCTTCTTCAGGAATGTTTGGTTTGATTGAACGTCTACAGCCCTCTGAAGCAGAGAATTCAAAGATTCACTGCCCTCATTCCTGAAGAAGAGCTCATGCCCGAAACGTCGATTCTCCTGCTCCCTGGATGCTGCCTGACCTGCAGCGCGGTTCCATCTATAACAGTATACATGTTTTGTCCGTGATTGAACCGAGGCTGTATTGAGCTCAGGAACTGAGGGCCCCTGGCAGAACACAAACTGGCCGTCACTGAGCGGGTTCGTGGTGAACCAGGGCTGTTTGATAGCCTCATTGAAACCTTATTCAAGTTTTCATTATCCAACTGGATATTACCCGTCCCTTTTCAATTTTATTTAATTTGATTGAAGCTCCCCAGCTGCTGTGAGGATTGAAACTCATCTGTTGATCATCCAAAAACCACTGTCCCCCACACCCTGGGACTGTCCCCCCCCCCCACACTCTTGGATTGTGCCCCCCCTCCCACAGCCTGGGACTGTGCCCCCACACCCTGGGACTGTGCCCCCCCATACCCTGGGACTGTGCCCCCACACCCTGGGACTGTGTCCCCCCCCACACCCTGGGACTGTGCCCCCCCCAACACCCTGGGACTGTGCCCCCCCCAACACCCTGGGACTGTGCGCCCCCCACACCCACACCCTGGGACTGTGCACCCCCCCCCCCCCCCACACACACCCTGGGACTGTGCCACCACAACAAGGTGGATCTGTGGCAACCAATCGTATTGTTGATAATTAACTGTCGTAACCGGGGAGGACTGGAAGCTGGAAGGGTGAATGTATCCCTGAATCTGGTATCTCTCTATGCCCAAGGCTATGCCTGCCCACACTGTCCTGACTGGACACAGCTGGAAACAGTGGGGGAGCTTCAATGGGAGCTCCTGACACACTTTGGTGTCTAATTCCTGTGAAGACATGCTAAGGCTCATGGGCGTTTGTCCTTCACAAGGGCAATTGGGGATAGGCAATAAATGCAATGCTCATGTCCCGTGAGTGAATAAACAGGGATGAATCAGCAGGAGAAAGTGCTCACTCCAAAACCGACCATTCTACAATTCCAAGGAGATTCCTTAGACAGTCACATCAAACAGGGTGGAGGAGATTCCCCTCAGCCTTCTGAACATGCTCTGCCATTCAATAAGAGAAGATCAGAGTAGACAAAGGCTTTTCAGGCCACTGAGTCTGTTCTGTCTTTCAAAAAGACCATCCACCTCAGCTACATTTTCCTGACTACTTCCCGTATTCCAATCCCTGAGACTCCCAAAATCTTTCAATCTCCGGTTTTAATTTCACTCGGTCGTGAAATGTTCAGGATAAATTGGATAGACAATTCCAATGAGTCACAACCCTCTTAAGTGAAATCTTTCCACTCAACCTCAACCTCAGATCTTTGATGCTTTATCATCAGTCTCTGCCTCTTTTACAAACAGGGGAATCTGTCACTCAGTCTAACCTGCCAAGCCCCAGGGCTGTGGCAATGGTGCATTGGTTGTCCAGTAGACGAGAAAAAGATGAAGAATGATTGGCTTGACACTGCAGAGTGAGGGGAGATGAATCCACAGAGTACAGTATTTGAGATTCATTGCTGTATCATCAGAACGTAAGCCTCACAGAGGCCAGGTGCAGGGAGCAGAGAGGTGGAAAATGTTCTTTCACACTCTCAAACCGAGCTGGCAGAAGCAGAGTACTTATCCACTCCACCTGGAACTGAAATCAACCCTGGCAAAGGTTTTGAGAGGATGATGATGAGGATGATGATGAGGAGGATGAGATGGAGGAGAGCTCCCAGGCAGTCGTTCAATTGAATGAATCATAAAATTATGTAAATGTTGATCTTTCAAATGCACTGCTGATTGGGAGCATTTTTATAATGTCTTTGTATTTCTCATTTGAACCAAAGGCTCTCCAATGATTTCACCTGCATTTTGAAGTTTGGTTCCTGAAGATAATATTCCTCATGAGATTATGGTCCCACAGACAGTGACAGATTACTGATATACCACCAACTCCCCCTTCCCCCCAACACCCCTGTGGTAGTTATTCCATCATGGTTAGAGAGTTTCAGTTGGAAGAATTATCTGTGCAGACCCAAGGCTGACATGGTCACACTCAAACCCACGACCACTTCCATTCAGAAGGACAAGGACAGCAGATACATGGGAACATCACCCCCTGCAAATTCCCCTCCAAGCAACTCACCATCCTGACCTGGAAATAAATCACTGTTCCTTCACTGTTGCTGGGTCAAAATCCTGGAATTCCCTCTCTAATGGGATTGTGAATCAACCCACAGCACATGGACTGCAGTGATTCAAGAAGGCAGCTCACCCCCACCTTCTCAAGGGGCAACTAGGGACGGGTAATAAATGTTGGCCAACCAGCAACACCCACATCCCATGAAAAAAATAATAAAAATCACATCTTCCCTGCCAGCTATTCCCAGCAGCAGGCACTTGGTGTTGATCTGGCTGCAGAATTTAGCAGCAGATTCTTTGACCTGTAAGGTTTAGTTCTCCAAACGTTTTACCATTTATGCCCCATCCACATAACACCCCCAGCCATTGACGTTCAACAGAAACTTTTGGATGATTGATAAATGTAAGAGTCATGATTTATTCTCTTTGCAATCCATGATGTGGAGCTGCTGGTGTCGGACTGGGGTGGACAAAGTCAGAGGTCACACAACACCAGGCTACAGTCCAACAGGTTTATTTGAAATCACATGGTTTCAGAGTGCAGCTCCTTTGACAGTTCTTTCTCCTGCCACCTGGTGAAGGGGCAGCATTCCAAAAGCTTGTGATTTTGAATAAACCTGTTGGACTATAAGGTGGTGTCATGTGATTTCTGACTTTGCAATACATGCATCAAGGAAGTTTGAAATTATTGAAGTAAGTGATTTTCTGCAATAATTGAATCTAGTTATAATTGGCTGCTGCGTGGATAGAAAATGGTTAAATGTTTTAAGCTCTTGAAAGGAAGAGTTCCAGAAATCAGTGAGTGACAGACAAGAAATACCTGATTTCAGGATACAGTGGTGGGAATAGGGCAATCACTGGGAGAGGAAGTGTATCTGAAAGATAGAAGAAACACAGCCAACCAGAAAATAAATCTCAGTGCCCTGAACAGCAGCAGGCACAGGAAGGACATGTTACAATAGGCTGCGAAACACTAAACTCAGCAACAGTGCTGCAGACAGGAACTTCCAGCTACATACGGCCGGAGGGATTCACTGCTGAAAGACCAGTGATGAAGAAGCAAAGGTAGTTTTGAATGCTAAAAGTACAGTTAATAATGAACTGCAGGGAAGCAGGCATTGGCTAGGAAGTGAATGTGGAACTTGTAACAGTCCTCCACTGCTTTTAAATGCACTTTGCGTCTTGCTCCCTGTCAGACATTAGTCATCAAGGACAGTGCAAAAACTCTTGTGACTTCATGGATTTCACAACAGACTCTGGGGTGTGTTCATTATATTTAAACAAAGGTGTATTCATCCACACCAGAACAAACACCTGTGAGAGGGCTGTTAACTGATAAGGATCTCACCTTTTAAACAGTGCCTTTGTTATTGGCCCAGACAGAACAGGCTGACAGTATTCAAATTGTCCAAACTCAAGCAGCTATTCTGCAGTTTGTTCCTTATTAAATGAAATGTAGCTCAGCCTTTCCTTCTGTCAGCCCTGCCCTCAAATGCTTTAGTTATTTATTACAAACCTGAAAATGTGTTGCTGGAAAAGCGCAGCAGGTCAGGCAGCATCCAAGGAGCAGGAGAATCGACGTTTCAGGCATTAGCCCTTCTTCAGGATTCCCCTGTTCCTTGGATGCTGCCTGACCTGCTGCGCTTTTCCAGCAACACATTTTCAGCTCTGATCTCCAGCATCTGCAGTCCTCACTTTCTCCTTATTTATTACAAACTCAACCTGCACCGATGTTGCACACAGGAAATGGAGGGAAGGAAAATGCTCCCAACCCCAGCAGTGTTTGTGGGTGGCAGATAATTGGAGCAAGACAGGGAGGCAAAGACAAGGACATTGGACAGTGGAGGGGAAGGAAGGAAGGAGTGCTAAGAAAGGAGAGGAGGGAAGAGGGAGAGAGGGAAAGGGGTAGGGAGGAGGAGGAAATGGGAGAGGTTTTGTTGAAGTTTCTGTTGGATCTGGGAAATTCTTTTGGGCAGAACGTACTAGGGTCAGACCTGCCAAACCTCAGGGAGCAGTGTTGGGGGACAAAGCTGGAGTGAAGGACATAGAATGGCCTCTGTTGGGGTTGGATTATTGGTGAGGCTGAGATCAATGAGACCACGTGGGACAGTCAGGTTGGATTGCGGGAAGGTTGTGAAACTAGGGAATGATTTGGCAGTGAGGTGGGAGAGAGTTGACCTCAGACAGTCAGGGGATTGCAGGGGAACAGGTCAGGAGGTCAGTGAGTTTAATAGGTTGCCCCTGTAAACTCCCTCAGTGCAGGTGGACAGCAAAGTCTGATGAGATATCTGGTCAGAGGTTAAATGTACTTCAGCCTGAATCCAGGAAATGGAGGATATGAGGTAGTGGTTTGTGTTTCCAGTGTGGGGCTAGGCGTCCCACAGATCTTACCTTTTATGGTTAACACTACACCTCAGACCTTCCAACGTTGGAACAGCTTACAAAAGCACCACCTGCAGGTCAGACTGGTACTGCAAGTAAACATTTTGGAGTCAATCCCACTCTCAGCTCAATCCAGAGCAAACGTTACCCAAACTTTCACTCCCATTCTCAGAAGAATTTGGCAAGTGTGTATATTTGCATAATTACAAATTGCCATATTCAAAACCCGTCATTAACTGGTGAATTGAAAATCATGAAAAACAAAATTGTTTTCAGAGTCACTGAATCCCTACAGTTTGGAAACAGGCCATTCAGCCCATTAGGTCCTCCAAAGGGCACCCCACCCATCTCTGTAACCCAGCCTTTCCCATGGCTAACCCACAGAACCTGCACATCTTTACACTGTGGGAGGAAACCAGGTCAGACCCAGGCAAAACACAGTCACCTGAGGGCGGAATTGAACCCAGGCCCATGAGATCGCATTGCTAACCTCTGAGCCAACGTGCCATCCATAGTTTTCTGATAATGTTTGGCTCATACAGCTATAAATGAGTTTATCATAAATAATAAACATTTTTAATCTGAGCTTTTAGCCAAACACCTGTAAGTAATCTGACGTGAACAATAGGATTAATTTGACCTGATCATGTGGACAGTGTTGCAACTGCGTCCAGTTTCTAGCTTCTGCTAATACTCACAGCAATATCGATGGTGTACTTTTACTACAAAAAGTGCTATAAAAGTCCATTTGGTTGTAAATGCAGCATGTTTTTACGCTGCGGTTTATGAGGTTACGAATAGGAATGGCAGAGTTAGTGACTGAAGCAGAGAGTGGATGAGGTTGGTGGTTAAAGTGAAGGGTCTGGGGGATGGGATGTGGAGTATTTGCTGCATTGAGATTGTGGATTGATCAGGTGAGATGGTTCACCTCTGTTTATGTTTAAATGCTGAGCCATTAGTGCAGCATCCTGCCTCCAACTCTAACAGAAAGCAGGAATTCCCAAACTCCATGAGGCTGTGAGGCACACACAGAGGAAGCAAGTGAACATCAACTGCATCAACATCCCTCCTCCAACTGCTACCCAATTTTGGAAAGTTTTCAGAAATCAAAATGGTGATAAGTTTCAGGAAGGATTTGTAGACTTATTCTTCACTATCCTTCTCTAGTAACTGTAATGAGTCATCCGAACCCTCATAACCCAAAATCAATAAGGATCTGTCCGGAATTCAAATCGACAGACCTCGAGTCGGTAGAAGAGGTTAAATTCTCTATGTTAGCTTCACCGTCACAATGCCAATGATAGGGTGCTAGCAAACACATGCAACCACCCTCTCTCTCTCTGAGCCCTTCCAGTCTTATTAATCACATTTTAAAATCACTGAAGGCATTCTTAAACAAAGTCACTGTTAATCCCACTGTTGAGCTCAATCCTCTCCTGTCCTTTGAGAAAGTATGGATATATCTACATGGACTGAAAATGATATAATCCTCATCTTCACATCAGATTCTTGTCCATCATACCCTGTAACCCTCTTCCAATCATACATCCCCTTTCTGAGCTTTTAAACACGATCCTGACTAATTCCCACAGGTTTCATTACTGAGTCATAGTCATAGAGTCATAGAGATGTACAGCATGGAAACAGACTCTTCAGTCCAACCTGTCCATGCCAACCAGATATCCCAACTCAAATCTAGTCCCACCTGCCAGCACCCAGCCCATATCCCTCCAAACCTTTCCTATTCATATACCCATCCAAATGTCTCTTAAATTGCTGTTGTAATTGTACCAGCCACCACCACTTCCTCTGGCAGCTCATTCCATACACGTACCACCCTCTGTGTGAAAACGTTGCCCCTTAGGTCTCTTTTATATCTTTCCCCTCTCACCCTAAACCTATGCCCTCTAGTTCTGGACTCCCCGATCCCAGGGAAAAGACTTTGTCTATTTATCCTATCTATGCCCCTCATAATTTTGCAAACCTCTATAAGGTAACGTCTTAGCCTCCGACACTCCAGGGAAAACAGCCCCAGCCTGTACAGCCTCTCCCTGTAGCTCAAATCCTCCAACCCTGGCAACATCCTTGTAAGTCGTTTCTGAACCCTTTTAAGTTTCACAACATCTTTCCGATAGGAAGGAGACCAGAATTGCACGCAATGTTCCAACAGTGGCCTAGCCAATGTCCTGTACAGCCACAACATGACCTCCCAACTCCTGTACTCAATACTCTGACCAATAAAGGAAAGCATACCAAACGCCTTCTTCACTACCCTATCTACCTGCGACTCCACTTTCAAGGAGCTATGAACCTGCACTCCAAGGTCTCTTTGTTCAGCAACACTCCCGAGGACCTTACCATTAAGTATATAAGTCCTGCTAAGATTTGCTTTCCCAAAATGCAGCACCTCGCATTTATCTGAATTAAACTCCATCTGCCACTTCTCAGCCCATTGGCCCATCTGGTCAAGATCCTGTTGTAATCTGAGGTAACCCTCTTCGCTGTCCACTACACCTCCCATTTTGGTGTCATCTGCAAACTTACTAACTGTACCTTTTATGCTCGCATCCAAATCATTTATGTAAATGACAAAAAGTAGAGGACCCAGCACTGATCCTTGTGGCACTCCACTGGTCACAGGCCTCCAGTCTGAAAATCAACCCTCCACCACCACCCTCTGTCTTCTACCTTTGAGCCAGTTCTGAATCCAAATGGCTAGTTCTCCTTGTATTCCAGGAGATCTAACCTTGCTAATCCGTCTCCCATGGGGAACCTTGTCGAACGCCTTACTGAAGTCCATATAGATCACATCTACTGCTCTGCCCTCATCAATCTTCTTTATTAATTCTTCAAAAAACTCAATCAATTTTGTGAGACATGATTTCCCACGCCAAAGCCATGTCGACTATCCCGAATCAGTCCTTGCCTTTCCAAATACATGTCCATCCTGTCCCTCAGGATTCCCTCCAACAACTTGCCCACCACCGAGATCAGGCTCACCGGTCTATAGTTCCCTGGCTTGTCTTTCCCGCCCTTCTTAAACAGTGGCACCATGTTGGCCAACTTCCAGTCTTCCGGCATCTCACCTGTGACTATCGATGATACTGGATAGGCCTTTAGTGTTTCTCCTGTTCTGTTTATCCTTTCATTGGTACTAAAGCCCTCGGCCAGCTCAGCTCTCCTCATCCCCTCACTGAACCTTAACTTCCTGCTATTTTTCCTTCAAGAAATTATTGATTCCATGTTTTGGACCAGACTTTCTGTGACTCTGTTTAATGTTCATTCCTCCTATAGTTTCATCTCCAGCTGTCTCTGAATATCTTCTGCTGTCAAATTGCAAGTTGCCTGAAACAAACTAGCTGTCTCTGAGCTGCCTGCTTACATTTGCTGGAGGAGATGACATCGTGTAATTATCGGTACTCCATTTGTTGGTGGTCCTGTTGGAATTTGACTTAAAATGTATCAAGATGTTGTGATGGCAATACAGATCCCTGAATGAGTCAGTTGAAAGATATGTTTGATATGAACCAGTGTCTACTGATATGGAGCAAAAATCAACAACATTTAGGTGTTTCTGTGCATCATATTCTTCAGCGGTTCACGGGATGGTGGAATATACAGCTCTGTGGAAAGTATTATCAGAATGGGGACATTTGGCAATTAATGTTTACCTCTAGCCTGTCCATGACTGGAGTTTTCTGTTAGCTGAGAGGTTGTGGGTGGTTGGACAGGAAGTAGGTAACCTCTCTTTGCCAGGGGGAATGACGGTTGGCCATGTGTGAACACACATTGTCTCCAGCCAACAGGAGTGTGGCAAATCACACAGTTAGTATGGGCATGAAATTGATGCCCCAGCATTATCTCACGGGATCAAAGGTCCAGGTACCATATTCAGCAGGCAGTCATTACTTGCCAGCCAGTACCACTACATTGGCCCTGAGCACAGGAGCTGAGGGTCTACAGTCAGACACTTGGAACAGCATATCACTGTGGACAATGAATGACCCTGAGGGTCAATGATACCTTGCTTCAATTTTTCCCTCAACTCCGTACCTAGGTATGATGGGAGATCCTGGCTCACGATGGGAAGTGGACTACATCAGGCAGACCGGCTGCAGCACTGGTCAGCGAGCGTACAGTCCACCTGGAACCTGGGCCCAGTGTCTGCACAGGCATGAGTGAGCTGCTGTGCTGTAAATGGGCAGAAGACACCCATGTAGCCTGTGCATAATGACAGTCTCAGGGCCATCTGTCAGTGTAAGGG
This sequence comes from Chiloscyllium plagiosum, assembly GCF_037043375.1. NCBI lineage: Eukaryota > Metazoa > Chordata > Chondrichthyes > Orectolobiformes > Hemiscylliidae > Chiloscyllium > Chiloscyllium plagiosum. The sequence goes on along the minus strand of NW_028270168.1, from coordinate 2,158,765 downwards.
AAGGAGGGCAGAGGCCTGGCTGACAGATAGCCCCCATTACCAGCTGGAGAATTGTGGGGCAGACACTTTGTGCTGGGAATGTCAGAGCCTAGTTGCTGGAAAGGGTAAGGGCTCAAACTTCCTGTGGAGCGTACACAGGAGCTTATACTCATAAAGAGTATGCTCATGCAGCCAATGGGATAACACCAATCATCAGTGAAGAACTTGCGGGGCCAACTGCTTGTTCTGTAGCGTTGTGGAGTCCGTGGACCACGTGTATATTGGGTGTGGGCGTTTGCACTCCCTTTTTGATTTCCTTAAAAACCTTCTCCTCTGTTTCTGGTTGCACTTCAGTCCCACGCTCCTGATCTTCGGGCACCCGGTACGGAGGAGGGAGGGCAGGTCTGAAGACCTCCTCGTGGGTCTGCTCCTGGGCCTGGCCAAACTGGCCATCAACAGGTCCAGGCAGCGGGCCGTGGAGGGGGTCGTTAGGGCCGACTGCCTGCCCCTCTTCCGCGGTTACGTTAGAGCCCGGGTGTCCTTGGAGAAGGAGCACGCGGTGTCCACCAACACCCTGGAGTTGTTCAGGGAGAGGTGGGCGCCGCAGGGAGTGGAGTGCATCATTTCTCCCTCCAACTCTATTTTGATTTAGTCCCTACCCTCCCCCTCACTGTTTTGATCACACAGCACTGCCCTTTGATGTGAAGGGCAGTGTTTGTCACTGGCCACCCGGGTGTTTTCCTATCTTCCTGGTGGTGGAAATTGAATAAAGATTCGTGCACTTTGTGTCTCTCACTGTGTCTCACACCTGCACACACACACACACCATGGGTGCTGGGGAAAAATAAGCACTACCACAGTTAGGCAGGAGTGTGGGGGTTAAATAAAAAAAAAGGAAAAAAAAGAAGAAAAAGAAAAAAAAGAAAAGAATAAACAACAAAAAAGAAGAACTTGCGGGGATCAGTGTAAGGTCAATATAGTCTTTAAGGACCTATCTTCCTGTCCTCCGCAATCCTGCTCAGTGCACAGCTCTGTACTCAGTTCTGGGCGAGTCCTGCTCTTCCTCCCATTCACCAAGAGCAGCACTACCCTGGGGAGCCAGGGCCAAGATCACCATGTGTTCATGGACAATCCATAGTGAGCCATGAGCCTGCTGTCCCCCTCAGTTGTTACTGAACTTGCCCTCCTCCTTGTGAGCCATGAGAGGAAGTTGGCATTCCTCCAGCACAGGTGTACCTGCAGTCAGGTTCCCTTCCTCACCACCCCACCTGATCCCCACCCTGCTCCCCTTCATCATTGGTACTCCCTCCATCACCATTGAACGTACCATGGTAACCCTCCAGTTTCAGGGTGTTACCGACAACTTCCTGAGTTTAACCCATTGCTTTCCCCATAATCTTTGTGGGCTATTGTTTTCCAGCATGGTGGTTCCCTGCCTGGCCAATGCTCTCTGTCTATCTGTTCCATCTGCAACTTGCTTCCTTCATCCCTCCTTCAATGAGCTAGAGCTGACCTTCAGCTCATTGTCTCCCTCACCTCCTGATGTCCTAAGGATCTGTGACCAAGGGCAATCCTGCTGTCTTCAGAGGGAGCACCTGACCACATCAAAGTGTCCATTAGTCGGCCAACTGTACCCACCCAAAACCACCCGTCTCCCAGAATGAGGAATTGGTTTCAAGACCAACTGCAGGAAATAGTGTCAGTCATCTTTGAAACTCACTCTATGACCTTTGACCCTCCCTCGATAATGCACCAACTTCTACCATTCTTGACCCACCCAATATGGCCACTCCTTACCCCTCTGTTACTCCTGGACACTATAACCATCAACCTCCATTCTCCTCTCAACAATCTCTCCCCATGAGGTCTACATGAAATACCACCTTTGGCTCCTCAGGATCCTGACACTGACCCCTCCCACCGTTATTGTTGACAACTGTGCTGTTAGACTCCTGGCTCAATCTCCTTACCCTTGACCCCCACCCCCCCGCCCCCCCCCAATCCCGGACCCATACCCTTCCTCCGACCCCAACTGTTCCCTTTGCCCCCCTCCCTGGGACTGCTCCTGCTGCCCAATGCCCCTTGTTTGACCTTCAGGACCTCATTTTGCATTACTGCCCCTGCTCTTTGGGATTATTCCTCTCTGACCAATCTCCACCCAATAACAGGACCCCCACGAGCCACAGTATTGAGCCCATGCCCCATTTGTACATCCCAACACCCTTGTGTTCTGTCCCTGGCTCAGACAGCCTCCCTCCTGTCTCCCTCCCTCACTATCACCTCCCTGGGACAGCCTCCCTCACTCCCTCCCTCACTATCACCTCCCTGGGACAGCCTCCCTCACTCCCTCCTTCACTATCACCTCCCTGGGACAGCCTCCCTCACTCCCTCCCTCACTATCACCTCCCTGGGACAGCCTCCCTCACTCCCTCCCTCACTATCACCTCCCTGGGTCAGCCTCCCTCACTCCCTCCATCACTATCACCTCCCTGGGACTACCTCCATCACTATCACCTCCCTGGGTCAGCCTCCCTCACTCCCTCCCTCACTATCACCTCCCTGGGACAGCCTCCCTCACTCCCTCCCTCACTATCACCTCCCTGGGACAGCCTCCCTCACTCCCTCCCTCACTATCACCTCCCTGGGTCAGCCTCCCTCACTCCCTCCCTCACTACCACCTCCCTGGGACTACCTCCCTCACTATCACCTCCCTGGGTCAGCCTCCCTCACTCCCTCCCTCACTATCACCTCCCTGGGTCAGCCTCACTCACTCCCTCCCTCACTATCACCTCCCTGGGTCAGCCTCCCTCACTCCCTCCCTCACTATCACCTCCCTGGGACTACCTCCCTCACTATCACCTCCCTGGGACAGCCTCCCTCACTCCCTCCCTCACTATCACCTCCCTGGGACTCCCTCCCTCACTATCACCTCCCTGGGACTACCTCCCTCACTATCACCTCCCTGGGTCGGCATCCCTCACTCCCTCCCTCACTATCACCTCCCTGGGACTACCTCCCTCACTCCCTCCCTCACTATCACCTCCCTGGGTCAGCCTCCCTCACTCCCTCCTTCACTATCACCTCCCGGGGTCAGCCTCCCTCACTCCCTCCCTCACTATCACCTCCCTGGGTCAGCCTCCCTCACTCCCTCCCTCACTATCACCTCCCTGGGACAGCCTCCCTCACTATCACCTCCCTGGGACAGCCTCCCTCACTCCCTCCCTCACTATCACCTCCCTGGGACAGTCTCCCTCACTCCCTCCCTCATTATCACCTCCCTGGGACAGCCTCCCTCACTCCCTCCCTCATATCTCCTCCCTGGGACAGCCTCCCTCACTATCACCTCCCTGGGACAGCCTCCCTCACTCCCTCCCTCATTATCACCTCCCTGGGACAGCCTCCCTCACTCCCTCCCTCACTCCCTCCCTCACTATCACCTCCCTGGGACAGTCTCCCTCACTCCCTCCCTCATTATCACCTCCCTGGGACAGCCTCCCTCACTCCCTCCCTCATATCTCCTCCCTGGGACAGCCTCCCTCACTATCTCCTCCCTGGGACAGCCTCCCTCACTCCCTCCCTCACTATCTCCTCCCTGGGTCAGCCTCCCTCACTCCCTCCCTCACTCCCTACCTCACTATCACCTCCCTGGGACAGCCTCCCTCACTACCACCTCCCTGGGTCAGCCTCCCTCAGTGGTATTGACCCCCCTGTAAGGGGACCCAGCTACACTCTCTCCACCATCAGCTGCGGTGTCCCTGGTCACTGCTGTTCTGAACCTGAACACACACTCAGAGCAGAAACGGAAAGCTTCACTTAATTCCCGAGCGATTATCTCCTAATGAGTGTGACCACTATCGTGGGCCGAAGGGCCTGTTCTGTGCTGTATTGTTCAATATGCAGTTGTTTGTTAATGAGTTTTCCAACTCTAGCCATCAAGGAACTTGACCAATCTTTAAATGTCTCAGAATTCAATCTCCTCCTTTCACCAACACATCACTCACCCGGTCCCTCACTCACCCGGCCCCTCACTCACCCGGTCCCTCACTCACCCGGCCCCTCACTCACCCGGCCCCTCACTCACCCGGCCCCTCACTCACCCGGCCCCTCACTCACCCGGTCCCTCACTCACCCGGCCCCTCACTCACCCGGTCCCTCACTCACCCGGCCCCTCACTCACCCGGCCCCTCACTCACCCGGTCCCTCACTCACCCGGTCCCTCACTCACCCGGTCCCTCATCACCCGGCCCCTCACTCACCCGGCCCCTCACTCACCCGGTCCCTCACTCACCCGGCCCCTCACTCACCCGGTCCCTCACTCACCCGGTCCCTCACTCACCCGGTCCCTCATCACCCGGCCCCTCACTCACCCGGCCCCTCACTCACCCGGTCCCTCACTCACCCGGTCCCTCACTCACCCGGCCCCTCACTCACCCGGTCCCTCACTCACCCGGCCCCTCACTCACCCGGTCCCTCATCACCCAGACCCTCAGTCACCCGTCTCCTCACTCACCCGGCCCCTCACTCACCCGGTCCCTCACTCACCCGGCCCCTCACTCACCCGGCCCCTCACTCACCCGGCCCCTCACTCACCCGGTCCCTCACTCACCCGGCCCCTCACTCACCCGGTCCCTCACTCGCCCGGTCCCTCACTCGCCCGGTCCCTCACTCACCCGTCTCCTCACTCGCCCGGCCCCTCACTCACCCGGTCCCTCACTCACCCGGCCCCTCACTCACCCGGTCCCTCACTCACCCGGTCCCTCACTCGCCCGGTCCCTCACTCACCCGGCCCCTCACTCACCCGGCCCCTCACCCACCCGTCTCCTCACTCGCCCAGTCCCTCACTCGCCCGGTCCCTCACTCGCCCGGCCCCTCACTCGCCCGGCCCTTCACTCGCCCGGCCCCTCACTCGCCCAGTCCCTCACTCACCCAGTCCCTCACTCACCCAGTCCCTCACTCACCCAGTCCCTCAGTCACTCAGCTCCTCATCACCCGGCCCCTCACTCACCCGGCCCCTCACTCACTCGGCCCCTCACTCACCCAGCTCCTCAATCACCTGGCCCCTCACTCACCCAGTCCCTCACTCGCCCAGTCCCTCACTCGCCCGGTCCCTCACTCGCCCGGCCCCTCACTCGCCCGGCCCTTCACTCGCCCGGCCCCTCACTCGCCCAGTCCCTCACTCACCCAGTCCCTCACTCACCCAGTCCCTCACTCACCCAGTCCCTCAGTCACTCAGCTCCTCATCACCCGGCCCCTCACTCACCCGGCCCCTCACTCACTCGGCCCCTCACTCACCCAGCTCCTCAATCACCTGGCCCCTCACTCACCCAGTCCCTCACTCACCCAGTCCCTCACTCACCCAGTCCCTCAGTCACTCAGCTCCTCATCACCCGGCTCCTCACTTACCCGGCCCCTCACTCACCAAACTCCCTGTTCCTAAGAGCTATACAAGTTTCTCTCCTATATTTCTCATGACTAGCCTTAAATCCAGTCGTGGTTTCAAAGTCAGGTTACATGTACCTAGGTGATTCTCATAATTTAAATGTGAACGTATTTAGACGTTGAGTTGTAATTTGGACTCATGCTGCCTGTAGTAGACCCATCTCCTATGAAGGGCCATTGAGTCGAACATGACAATGACAATGGATTGAAGGAGAATCACACAGAACATTCCAATTCTGATGAAATGATAATCCTCTCTCTGCCTGAGATGATCTTTATTTAAACTTTTATGTAAGTAACATATTCAGTTTCTGAAGATGATTTGTGATTGGGGATTTTATTGCACAAGACACAAGTATAATATGATAAAGGATAATATCACAATAAAACTATTCATATCAGCGGTTCACGACTACTATTTTTATAATTTAGCTCTAATCCAAAAAATTCTGCCTTTACATTTTTTGCTGGAATTTGCGTCTGTTTTGATCAAACTCCATGCCTTCACGTCTTTAACAGCCATGATTATGACATTTGACTATGCTCTGGGCCCATTATTAACAGCATTGACACAGATCTCCCCCATGGTTCCAATACACTCTCGCCACTGGTTTTCTTGCAGTCTCCAGTTTTCCCCTTTCTGTCCTGAAGGTGCAGTTTTGTGGTTCCACAGATGCCTGTGGTCCTCATCTATCTGACCATTATCCATTGGGGAACAGTGACAGTGTGAGTCATCTGCGTGTTTAAGATTGGGCTTATCAGCTGAAACTGTGTGCAGATTTGGATCTGTGCTTAAGGGCACAACATAAATTGATTGGAATAGTGCATAGTTGGAGCACATGCAACTACAACAAAATAGAAAATTTGAAGCTACGTTTTGTTAAAGTTTATGAAGCAATTTGACTGATTGACCCTAATTCAGTACTTTAACCAGGCAGCTTTATCCCCAGTTTAATCCAGGCAAGTCAGGGAGATAAATCTGTGTTGCGTTGGTCACAGTGACCACACAGGCTGGGACCAGTTAACAACATGGATTGAGTTTGAAACTCATGAGTTTCTTCTTCTCCATTTGTCTGTCGAGTTCAGATCAACTATACTTTGGAACCATTTAAAAAATAAATCAAAATGCACAAAAAAAGATTTGTTCCAATTTCACCCTGCACAAATCAACAACTTAATTCTGAATTTACTTCCTGAGTGAACTTAACTCTAAAGAAAGCATCATTAGACAACACAGCGTAAAGCTTACCGCTCTGATCGATCCTGAAGGAAAGGTTCCAGGTCACAAGTGGCTTCCCTCCTCCTGAGCTCCAACACCAAGCAGTGAGAATCTGATCCGCTGTCTCACAGGAAGATTCATCTCCCAAAATATACAATTGCATGAGTTATACAACAACTGGGCAAGAGCTGAAAGCAAGTGATAAGTCTGAAAGAATATACTCCCTGAGCACAGTGCAAATTCTGAAAGGTCTAAAATAACACTGTCTGGCATTCTTATTTGCAAACCATTAAAAACAGATATATGCTCTCACTGGGTGCACTTAGTCAAGATCTAAAAAAAAAGTGCACTTTTGAGACGGTAATTGCTTGAATCTAAAATGTCCTATCAAAATTAAACATCATCGAATGGAAACAAGAAAAAATATTTCATGGTTTAAACGAATCATTCATAATATTAATGATTAGACTTTGCACCAACAGAAACTCTGACCCAAGTGAAGGACCTGTTGGTGGTACAAGTTGGTGGTAACAGGTTTATGCTCACTTGGAAATACTTTGCTTTCACAATCACAATTATTGAAGAATTGTTTTCCAAGTGTAACTTCCCATTTCTTTCTCATTCCACTATGTCCTGATCAAGGGAAATCAAAGATAAATGCTAATGATTTCTCAACTTTGCAGTTACCATTGTGGCTTTGAGATTATTTAATTTGTTACTAAACCTTATTTTTAGCTGTACTTACTGGCATTATGCAATCGAGAATGCTTCATCATCACCCTTGCTGAGTAGTTGTGGTTATCCATAATGAGGAAAGATTACAAGATGTTAAGACTTGTGTTGGTGTTTGATTAAGAATGGTCTGGAGAAGGTAAACACAAGTGATTCATTCTCTCTTTATTAAAATTAAATGAGTGACATCAAGGGACAACCAACAGCATGCTTCCATCCAGCGGAGATGCTGAGGAGCAGGAAGTGGAATTTGTTGGGGCTGGGGAAGGTTGACATAGGACAGGCTTGCTGGAAGTTGATGAGACCAGTTTGGGAGAGGCTGGTACAAGTGTCACATGGGATGTAGGTCTTGGCTGTGTGTGTGTGTGGGTTGTTTTCAGTGTTGATGCCTGTAACTGAGCAGCTGTGGCCACAGATTGTCACAGCAACACCCCTACAGGGTGTTCCCTCTGTATGTCTCTGTATCCCTGCAGTCTCCAGGCCACACTCACTAACTTCCTTAAAGTGGACTCTCAGTACCATATAGGTCACCTGGTCCCAGGTTCCTCTCCGTTCGGACCATCCTCAGGAATGTGAGCATTAATAACCACGAAACAAATCTGAAACATTTCAGGAAAGATTTCAAAAATAAAAATGTAACAGTGAAATCTGTAGTGCCAGATTATTCAAAATACAGTCAAATGCACATTGGTAAATAATTAACCAGGTCAAAGGCATAAATCTACTCATCTGCCAATGAGCTTCTTTTATCCAACTTGTAATGGGTTTCTACTTCAAGCAGCTTTAGCTGAGCTTTTTGTTTGGTGGATGAAAACTGCCTTCATTCTCAATTTCCTTCACCATAAGCAGCAATTGCTTGTTAATGACTTTAATAAATTACTTTCACCTGCAAATCCCAACATCACAGCTCCTCATGGTCACCCTGCTTTTCCTGCCCTGTGTCCAGCTGCAAATCACAGCTTTTTGCATCGAGTTAATATCATTTTCCAACTTTATAATTAGATGTAGTACAGGGTTGGAGGCTTTCAGTGTGATCTGATGTTCCAGTGAAACTTGGAAGGTAAATGGAGCTGGGCATCACATTCAGACTGTTGTGAAGTATTTCCTTAAAAAAAAAGCAATTTTATTTGATTCTGGTGTTTTTGGTCCAAATTAAAAAGAAATCACACAACACTTCCATAGTTCTCAGGCCACAGACAGGCAGAACTGAACCCAGTTGTTGTCTCCATACAGTCACTACATTGAATTCCATAAACAAGAGCCTTTGCATAAGTGCAATTTGACACTGAAAAGATTCAAAAGACTCCCTTGAACATATGAGCTTTTTGGAGCCTTTGGGATATATTTTAAATTATTTTCACAGGCGGCCCTGCTTTGGTCATTGTATAATTGTACGTTAGGCTAGTGACAAAAGTCTCTTAACATTTAATTGCCTTTTTCCTTTTGTGTAACAGAACAAAGTTGTTCAGCCTAACTTTCAGGAATGCTTGGGAAATGTACTACCATAAGGAGGTTAGGGGGATTAGTAGGTAATTATAAGAAAGCACGGTGTTGTCCCTGGAATTGCAGTTGTTCTGTCTGCACTCCCTCACCCACCTGCCACCATCCTTCCCAACTGATTCGGTGCCATTAGGGATGATCCCAAACAGTGACAATGGTTTCCATCAGGATTAGTGTTGGCTTATTTCCTGTCAGGCAGCTCCATTTCTGCATTAGACAGGGACACACAACCCTGTAACTACAACCAGAAAACCCCGTCTCACTTGTTGTGCTAAGAATGTGTACTGCAGTTTTTATAAGTGTTGCTGACGGTGGGATATTAGTACAGTGATGACCATGGGAGAGATTGACTAGTTTAGAACAGGCCTTTTGGCCCATCATGTCTGTGCTGACCATGACACCATTCTAATCCCATCTGCCTGCTCATGGTCCATATCCCCTGCCTGTTTCCTGCCTACTCATGCGTCTGTCTAAATGCCTCTTAAACCAATGCTCCCCAGTATTTGACATTTCCACTCTAGGAAAGAGGCTCCAACTATCCACCCCATCCTTGTATTGATAATATCACCCCAGCAGTCTACTCTCCATTCTCAGTAACGTGATGGAAGGTGTCATCAACAAGACTATCAAGCAGCACCTGCTCAGCAATAACCTGCTCAGTGACGCCCAGTTTGGGTTCCACCAGGGCCACTCAGCTCCTGACCCCATTCCAGCCTTGGGCCAAACATGGACAAAAGGAGCTGGATTCCAGAGGGGAGGGGAGAGGGACAGCTCTTGACATCAAGGCCACATTCAACCAGGTGTGACATTAAGGAGCCCTTGCAAACTGGAATCAGTGGGTATCAGGGAAAATTCTCTGGTGGTTGGAGTCATACCTGACACATAGGAAGATGGTTGTGGTTGTTGTAGGTCAGTCATCACAGCTCCAGGACATCTCTGCAGGAGTTCCTCAATCACCTGATGAAGGAGCGTCGCTCCGAAAGCTAGTGTGCTTCCAATTAAACCTGTTGGACTATAACCTGGTATTGTGTGATTTTTAATGGAGTTCCTCAGGGTAGTGTCCTAGGCCCAACTACCTTCAGCTGCTTCATCAATGGCCTTGCCTTTATCATAAGGTCCGAAGTGAGGATGTCCATCAATAATTGTATGATGTTCAACACCGTTCAAGATTCCTCAGATACTGAAGCAGTCCATGTTCAAATACAGCAAGATCTGGACAATATCCAGGCTTGGGCTGACAAGTGGCAAGTAACACTTATGCCGCACAAATGTCAAGTTATGACCATCACCAATAAGGGACAATCTAACCACCACCCCTTGATATTCAATGGTCTTACCATCACTGAATGCCTCCCTCCCAATATCCTGGGGGTTACCATTGACTGGAAACTCAGTTGAACTCATCACATAAACACAGTGGCTACATTAGCAGGTTAGAGGCTAGGAATACTGAGGTGAGTAACTCACCACCTGTCTCCCCAAAGTCTGTCCACCATCTACACGGCACAAGTCAGGAGTGTGATGGAATACTCCCCACTTGCCTGGATGAGTGCAGTTCCAACAACAAACAGAGAGGTTTGACACGAACCAGGGACAACTCAGCCCACTCCAGAGGAAACACACACACAGACACGGGGAGAATGTGCAAACTCCACACAGACAGTCACCCGAGGCTGGAATCAAACCCCGGTCCCTGGTGCTGTGAGGCAGCAGTGCTAACCACTGAGCCACCGTGCCACCATAGTGCATAATTTTAACTTCTTCCATGTTGAGTGAGACTCCCTTAGTTTTAGGGGCTTAGATGGGGAGAATTTGTTAGGTGCACTCAGGAGGGATTCTTGAAACAATATGTAGATAATCCAACTGAGGAGGGGGCCATACCTCAGCTTGCATTGGGAAATGTACCGAGCTACTCAGTGTGGGAGTATTCTGGGAACCATGATCATAATTCCATAAATTTCACCAAAACCATGGAGAAGGATGAGACTGGTCCTTGGGTGCAAGTGCTAATTTGGGGTAAAGCTGATTACAACAGCATTCGGCAGGACCTGGAAAAATTAGATTGGGAATGGCTGTTTGAGGGTGAATCCACATCTGACACGCGGGAGTCTTTCAAAGGGAAGTTCATCTGCGTTCAGAACCAGAATGGTGCTGTCAGGATGAAAGGACTGGACGGCAAGATTTGGGATCCCTGGATGACAAGAGAAATTAAAAGTTTAGTCAAAAGTACAAAAGAGGTTTATATTCGATTTAGGAAAGTGAAATCAGGCATGACTCTTGAGGAATATAAGGAGGCAAGAAAGAACTTAATCATGGAATTAGGAGGGCTAGTGGTGGAGGCTGGTACAATTGCAATATTTAAAAGGTATCTGGATGGGTATACGTATAAGAAGGGTTTAGAGGGATATGGGCCGGGTGCTGGCAGGTGGGACTAGACTGGGTTGGGATATTTGGTCAGTATGGACCGATGGGTCTGTTTCCGCGCTGTACATCTCGATGACTCTATGACTCCAGAAGGACCCATGGATTGGCCTTGACAAGTAGGGTTAAGGAAAACTCCAAGACATTTTTTACGTATATTAGGAGCAAGAGGGTAACTAGGGAAAGGGTAGGTCAACTCAAGAACAAAGGAGGGAATTTATGTGCGGAGCCAGAAGAAGTGGGTGAGGTCCTTAATGAGTACTTCACATTAATATTCACCCAAGGAGAAGGATGTGGATGATGGTAAAATTAGGGAGGGGTATATTGATATTAAGAAGGAGGAAGTGTTAAGTGTCCTGAAAAGCATTAAGATGCAGTGGATAAGTCCCCAGGGCCTGATGGGATCCATCCCAGGATACTGAGGGAAGCAAGGGAGGGAATGCTGGGGCTTTGACAGGGTCTCTGCATCCTCTTTAGCCATAGACAAGATCCCAGAACACTGGAGTATAGTCAATGTTGTTTCTTTGTTCAAGAAGGGAAAATCCAGGGGCAATCCATGAACCCATAGGCCAGCCTTCCATCAGTGTAGGGAAAGTTTTGGAAAACATTCTTCAGGACAGGATTTACTTGCATTTGGAAAAGAATGGTCTTATTAGGAATAGTCATCGTGGCTATGTGCAGGGAAGGTCTTGACTCACAAACTAGATTGAGATTTTTGAGGAAGTGACAAAGCTGATTGGTGGTGAGAACACAGTAGATACTGTTGACATGGAGTTTACTAAATCATTGGTAGGATGGTCCTGAAGTTGGTAAATTGGATACCAAATTGGCTTGGTCATAGAAAACAGAGGGTAATTGTGGAGGGGTGTTTTTCTGACTGGAGATCTGTGACCAATGGTGTTCCACAAGGATCAGTGCTTGGGCCACCGTTGATTATAGTATCTAATATGTGACAAAAATTGGTGGATAGTGAGGAAGATTGTCAAAGGATATGGCAGGATATAGATCAGCTGGAAAGTTGGGGAGAGAAATGGCAAATGGAATTTAATCTGGACAAGTGTGAGTTGATGCATTGATGTACTGACTAAACCTGTTGCCCAATTCCTAAGCATCTGTATCCCTCTGCTCGCTACCTACTCATGCATCTGTCCAGATGCACCTTGAATGAATCTACCGTGCCTGCCTCTACTATCTCTGCTGGCAACGTGTTCCAGGCACCTACCACCCTCTGTGTAAAGTACTTTCCGCGTGTATCCCCCTTAAACTTTTCACCTCTCACCTTGAACATGTGACCTCTTGTTATTGAATCCCCCACCCTGGGAAAAGGCTTATCTCCAACTAGGTCCTTCATGATTTTGTAAACCTCAATCAGGTCCCCCCTCAATCTCCTTTTTTCTAATGAAAACAATTCTAACCTACTCAACCTCTCTTCACAGCTAGCACCTTCCATACCAGGCAACGGTGGGCGGCACGGTGGCACAGTGGTTAGCACTGCTGCCTCACAGCGCCAGAGACCCGGGTTCAATTCCCGCCTCAGGCGACTGACTGTGTGGAGTTTGCATATTCTCCCCGTGTCTGTGTGGGTTTCCTCCGGGTGCTCCGGTTTCCTCCCACAGTCCAAAGATGTGCAGGTCAGGTGAATTGGCCATGCTAAATTGCCCTTAGTGTTAGGTAACAAGGGGTAAATGTAGGGTTATGGGTGGGTTGCGCTTCGGCGGGTCGGTGTGGACTTGTTGGGCCGAAGGGCCTGTTTCTACACTGTAAGTAATCTAATCTAAACATCCTCGTAAACCTTCCTTGCACCCTCTCCAAAGCATCCACATCCTTTTGGTAATGTGGTGACCAGAACTGTACACAGTATTCTAAATGCAGCTGAACCAACATCATGTACAATTTTAACATGATCTGCCAGCTCGATGAAGGCAAGCACACCATATGCCTTCTTGACCACTCTACCCACCTGTGCAGCAACCTTCAGGGTACAATGGACCTGAAATCCCAGATCTCTCTGCTCATCATCTTTTCCCAAGGCTCTTCCATTTACAGTAAAGTTTACTCTAGAATTAGACTTCCCAAAATGCATCACCTCACATTTTCCTGGATTGAACTCCATCTGCCACTTCTCTGCCCAACTCTCCAGTCTATCTATGTCCTCCTGTATTCTCTGACAGTCTCCTATGATTTCTGCTACTGCACCAATCTTTGTGTCATCTGCAAACTTACTGATCATACCAACAGTGCCCTCTTCCTGATTATTTATGTCTATTCCAAGCAACAGTGGCCCCAGCACTGATCCCTGTGGAACACCACAGGACTGGCTCAAAGGTAGAAGACAGAGGGTGGTGGTGGAGGGTTGTTTTTCAGACTGGAGGCCTGTGAACAATGGAGTGCCACAAGGATCGGTGCTGTGTTGTCTATTTTTTGTCATTTACATAAATGATTTGGATGCGAGCATAAGAGGTACAGTTAGTAAGTTTGCAGATGACACCAAAATTGGAGGTATAGTGGACAGCGAAGAGGGTTACCTCAGATTACAACAGGATCTGGACCAGATGGGCCAATGGGCTGAGAAGTGGCAGATGGAGTTTAATTCAGATAAATGTGAGGTGCTGCAGTTTGGGAAAGCAAATCTTAGCAGGACGTATACACTTAATGGTAAGGTGCTAGGGAGTGTTGCTGAACAAAGAGACCTTGGAGTGCAGGTTCATAGCTCCTTGAAAGTGGAGTCGCAGGTAGATAGGATAATGAAGAAGGCGTTTGGTATGCTTTCCTTTATTGGTCAGAGTATTGAGTACAGGAGTTGGGAGGTCATGTTGCGACTGTACAGGTCATTGGTTAGGCCACTGTTGGAATATTGTGTGCAATTCTGGTCTCCTTCCTATCGGAAAGATGTTGTGAAACTTGAAAGGGTTGAGAAAAGATTTACATGGATGTTGCCAGGGTTGGAGTATCTGAGCTACAGGGAGAGGCTGAGCAGGCTGAGGCTGTTTTCCCTGGAGCGTCGGAGGCTGAGGGGTGACCTTATAGAGGTTTACAAAATTATGAGGGGCATGGATAGGATAAATAGACAAAGTCTTTTCCCTGGGGTTGGGTAGTCCAGAACTAGAAGGCATAGGTTTAGGGTGAGAGGGGAAAGATATAAAAGAGACCTAAGGGGCAACTTTTTCATGCAGAGGGTGGTACGTGTATGGAATGAACTGCCAGAGGATGTGGTGGAGGCTGGTACAATTGCAACATTTAAGAGGCATTTGGATGGGTATATGAATAGGAAGGGTTTGGAGGGATATAGGCCGGGTGCTGGCAGGTGGGACTAGATTGGGTTGGGATATCTGGTTGGCATGGACAAGTTGAACCGGAGAGTCTGTTTCCATGCTGTACATCTCTATGACTCTATGACCACTGGTCACCTTTCTCCATTTTGAGAAACTCCCTTCAACTGCTACTGTCTGTCTCCTGTTGCTCAACCAGTTCTTTATCCACCTCGCTAGAACACCCTGCACACCATGTGACTTCACTTTCTCCATTAGTCTGCAATGGGGAACCTTATCAAGCACCTTACTAAAGTCCATGTATGTGACATTTTTCATCTATCAACTTGGTCACTTCCTCAAAGAACTCTATTAAGTTGGTAAGGCATGATCTCCCCCACACAAGATCATGTTGCCTCTCACTGATAAGCCCATTCCTTTCCAAATATAAATAGATTTTATCCCTCAGTACCTTCTCCAGCAACCTTTCGACCACCGACGTCAGGCTCACTGGTCTGTAGTTACCCGAATATCCCTACTACCCTTCTTGTACAGGGGGACAACGTGAGCAATCTTCCTGTCCTCCGGCACCTCACCTGTGTTTAAGGATGCTACAAAGATATCTGTTAGGGCCCCAGCTATTTCCTCTCTCGCCTCCCTCAGCAACCTGGGATAGATCCCATCTGGTCCTGGAGATTTGTCCACCTTAATATCCTTTAGCCTACCTAACATGCCTTCCCTCCTTATGTCAGTGTGATCCAGAGTAAACAAGCCTCTATCTCTAATCTCAACATTCATCACTTCCCTCTCCTCAGTGAACACTGATACAAAGTAATCATTGAGAATCTCACCCATTCTCTCAGGTTTGACACAAAACCTTCCTTCCCTATCCTTTAGTGGACCAACCCTTTCTCTAGTTAACCTCTTGTTTCTTATATAAGATTGGCTGTATAAGGTTCTAAAAGGGGAGGGTGAACAACCAGAAATCGTGTTACATATTGGCACTAATGATATAGCCAGGAAAAGGATTGAAGATATAAAAAGTGATTTCAGGGAGTTAGGATGGGAAGCTGCAAAGCAGGACGAACAGAGTAGTGTTCTCTAGTTTACTACCGGTGCCACGAGATAGCGAGGCGAGGAACAGGGAGCGGGCGCAGCTTAACACGTGGCTGCGCAGCTGGTGTAGGAGGGAGGGCTTCAGATATGTAGATAATTGGGATGCCTTCTGGGGAAGGTGGGACCTGTACAAGAAGGACAGGCTGCATCTGAACTGGAAGGGGACCAATGTCCTGGGTGGCAGGTTTGCTCGAGTAGTTCGAGAGGGTTAAACTAGTATGTCAGGGGGGTGGGAACCTGAGCTGTATACCGGAGGGGAGAGTTGATGCAGATGAGGCAATAGCAAGAGGTAGACCAGCTAGTGGGAAGGAATTTCCTGGGAAGGAACCAAGGGATCAGTTAAAGTGTGTTTGCTTTAACGCAAGGAGTATCAGGAATAAAAGTGACGAACTTAGAGCATGGATCAGTACCTGGTGCTATGATGTAGTGGCAATAACAGAGACATGGGTTTCTCAGGGGCAGGAATGGTTGCTGGATGTTCCAGGGTTTAGAGCATTTAAAAAGAACAGGGAGGGGGGAAAAAGAGGAGGGGGTATAGCACTACTAATCAGAAAGGGTATCACAGCTACAGAAGCTTCCATTGTCGAGGAAGATCTGCCTACCGAGTCAGTATGGGTGGAAATTAGGAACAGCAAGGGAGCAGTCACCTCGTTCGGGGTTGACTACAGGCCCCCCAATAGCAGCAGGGAGATGGAAGAAAGCATCGGTCGGCAGATTTTGGAAAAGTGTGGACGTAGTAGGGTTGTTGTAATGGGTGACTTTAACTTTCCCAATATTGATTGGAACCTCCTTCGAGCAAAAGATTTGAATGGAGCTGTTTTTGTAAGGTGTGTTCAGGAGGGTTTCCTAACTCAGTACGTTGACAGGCCGACGAGGGGAGAGGCCATTCTAGACTTGGTGCTCGGAAACGAGCCGGGGCAGGTATCAGATCTTGTGGTGGGAGAGCATTTTGGTGATAGTGACCACAACTGCCTCACATTCTACATAGCTATGGAGGAGAGGATTAGGCAAAATGGGAGGATATTTAATTGGGGAAGAGGAAACTATGATGCGATTAGACATGAGTTAGGAAGCATGGATTGGGAGCAATTGTTCCGTGGTAAAGGCACTATAGACATGTGGAGACTGTTTAAGGAACAGTTGATGCTAATAATGAATAAATATGTCCCTCTGAGACAGGCAAGAAGTAGTAAGGTAAAGGAACCTTGGATGACGAGAGGGGTGGAGCTTCTCGTCAAAAGGAAGAAGGTAGCTTACATAAGGTGGAGGAAGCTAGGGTCAAGCTCAGCTCTACAGGATTACAGGCAGGTGAGGAAGGAGCTCAGAAATGGTCTGAGGAGAGCCAGGAGGGGGCACGAGAAAGGCTTGGCAGAACGGATTAGGGAGAACACAAAGGCATTTTACACTTATGTGAGGAATAAGAGAATGGTCGAAGAAAGAGTAGGGCCGATCAGGGATAGCATAGGGAACTTGTGTGTGGAGTCTGAGGAGGTAGGGGAAGCCCGAAATGAGTTTTTGCTTCTGTCTTTACGAAAGTAGTGAATGAAACCTTTGAAGAGCAGGTGTGCATGCTGGAATGGAGAGAGATAGAGGAAGCTGATGTGCTGAAAATTTTGTCAAACATTAAGATTGACAAGATGCCAGGCCCGGACCAGATTTGTCCTCGGCTGCTTTGGGAAATGAGAAATGCAATTGCTTCATCACTTGTGAAGATCTTTGCATCCTCGCTGTCCACTGGAGTCGTACCTGAGGACTGGAGAGAGGCAAATGTAATTCCTCTCTTCAAGAAAGGAAATAGGGAAATCCCCGGCAATTACAGACCAGTAAGTCTCACGTCTGTCGTCTGCAAGGTGTTAGAAAGGATTCTGAGGGATAGGATTTATGACCATCTGGAAGAGCAAGGCTTGATTAAATGCAGTCAACACGGCTTTGTGAGGGGCAGGTCATGCCTCACAAACCTTATCAAGTTCTTTGAGGATGTGACTAGAAAAGTTGATGAGGGTCGAGCTGTGGATGTGGTGTATATGGAGTTCAGCAAGGCATTTGATAAGGTTCCCCATGGTAGGCTTATTCAGAAGGTCAGGAGGAATGGGATTCAGGGGAACATAGCTGTCTGGATACAGAATTGGCTGGCCAACAGAAGACAGCGAGTGTTAGTAGAAGGAAAATATTCTGCCTGGAAGTCTGTGGTGAATGGTGTTCCACAGGGTTCTGTCCTTGGGCCTCTACTGTTTGTAATTTTTATTAATGATTTGGATGAGGGGATTGAAGGATGGGTCAGCAAGTTTGCAGATGACACAAAGGTTGGAGGTGTCGTTGACAGTATAGAGAGCTGTTGTAGGCTGCAGCGGGACATTGACAGGATGCAGAGATGGGCTGAGAGGTAGCAGATGGAGTTCAACCTGGATAAATGCGAGGTGATGCACTTTGGAAGGTCGAATTTGAAAGCTGAGTATAGGATTAAGGATAGGATTCTTGGCAGTGTGGAGGAACAGAGGGATCTTGGTGTGCAGGTACATAGATCCCTTAAAATGGCCACCCAAGTGGACAGGGTTGTTAAGAAAGCATATGGTGTTTTGGCTTTCATTAACAGGGGGATTGAGTTTAAGAGCCGTGAGATCTTGTTGCAGCTCTATAAAACTTTGGTTAGACCACACTTGGAATACTGCGTCCAGTTCTGGTCGCCCTATTATAGGAAAGATGTGGATGCTTTGGAGAGGGTTCAGAGGAGGTTTACCAGGATGCTGCCTGGACTGGAGGGCTTATCTTATGAAGAGAGGTTGACTGAGCTCGGACTTTTTTCATTGGAGAAAAGGAGGAGGAGAGGGGACCTAATTGAGGTATACAAGATAATGAGAGGCATAGATAGAGTCGATAGCCAGAGACTATTTCCCAGGGCAGAAATGGCTAACACGAGGGGTCATAGTTTTAAGCTGGTTGGAGGAAAGTATAGAGGGGATGTCAGAGGCGGGTTCTTTACACAGAGAGTTGTGAGAGCATGGAATGTGTTGCCAGCAGCAGTTGTGGAAGCAGGGTCATTGAGGACATTTAAGAGACTGCTGGACATGCATATGGTCACAGAAATTTGAGGGTGCATACATGAGGATCAATGGTCGGCACAACATCGTGGGCTGAAGGGCCTGTTCTGTGCTGTACTGTTCTATGTTCTATGTTCTATGTTCTATGTTCTATGTTCTAACAAAAGGCTTCGGGATTCTCCTTAATTCTGCTCGCTAAAGATATTTCATGACCCTTTTAGCCCGCTTGATTCCTCTGTTAAAGCTGGTCCTACTCTCCCGATATTCCTCCAGGGCCCCTTCTGTTCTTAGCTGCCTAGACCTTATGTACACTTCCCTTTTTCCCTTGGCTAGTCGTCCGATTTCTCCTGTCATCCACGGTTCACATATCTTGCCCTTCCTATCCTTTGTCTTCAACGGGACATGCTTATCCTGCACTATCTTTGATCTATCTTTGAAAGCCTCCCACATCTCAAATGTGGACTTTCCTTCAAATAGCTGTGTCCAATCCACATTTCCCAGCTCCTGCCTAATTTTGATATAATTGGCCTTGGCCCAGTTTAGTACTCTTCCCTTAGGACCACTCTCGTCTTTGTCTACGAGTATTCTAAAACTTACAGAATTGTGGTCACTGTTCCCAAAGAAATCCCCCACCGCAACTTCTACCACCTGTCCTAGCTCGTTCCCCAGTACCAGGTCCAATATGGCCCCTTCCTTCGTCGGACTATTGACATACTGCTCTCGAAAACTCTGGCACAGTCAGCCAAGGGCAGCCTCCGATACCAGTCCAGAGCCCACTCAGGGTGGTCAGGGTCAGGATGTTCCACTGATAAGGGGGTGGGGAGCTGAATGAGGGGCAGCTCGTCACCCTTCTTGACTCTTCCTGCCTGATTGTGGGCCGTGTTCCTCCTGGAGTGAGAGTGAGGCAGGGATTGAGGGAGATGAAAGGGGCTGTTCCTGTTGGTGCAGGTGGGGAGGGGTCACGAGAGAGAGAGAGAGAGAGGGCAGCACAGAGGGCACACAGGGTGAGTGCTGTTGGGGATTGGGGTGGGTGAGGGTGAGTGGGGGAAGATGATGCAGGTAATAGTGAGAGTGGGAGAGCAGGAGCCTTGGTGGGAGGTGGGTGCAGGAGCAGGGGGAGAGTGAGGGTGAGGTATTGGGGAGAAGATGGTGGCACTTACCCAGTGGGGTTGGTGGTGGGGGGGGGGGAGTTAAGAAGGACCTTCCTACAGCACTGGGCATTCCCCCAGACGCTGAGACTGCACTGACCCTGGGGGAGGGGGCACCCTTAGACCAGGCTGGGCAGGGTCTGGTGCCATGGCCCCTACTGCTGGTCCCAGGGGAAGAGGAACTCCTGCCTCTGCCCATCCTGTCCAGCAGGACCCCCAGGTTCCTGCCCACAAAGTGGGCTCTAATTACCCCCCAATCTGCCAGGTCCGGGGGAAATGTCAGGAATGGTGCAGGGCAGCTGCTGACTGGCAGTGCTTGTCCAGGAACACAATGGGATTTTAAAGATGGTGCAGGTACAAGGGATGCTGGTTCAGTCTGGGATATCCGCTGAGTTGGTGAGATATTTCTGGGAACAGAGGGTTGTTAAATGGGGCTAGAATAAGGTAGAGGAACACCATGGGGGCAGGGTGGGGAGGTTAATGTGCTGGGTTTGCTGAGATACAGTGAGAGATCTGACCCGACCTCACACAGAGAGAATGACACACCATAAAACTTGATAAAACTGATTCTTAGCCATAAACTTTTGATTCAGCTCACAGCCTCGTTTGAATTTAACTTGATGGGTTCAGTTTGTTTTCTGTGGGTGTTAATGCCTAAGGATTTAGGTTAAAATGTGTGAAACTCAATCTCAAACCACAATCTGCCTAATGCTGATGAAGCTTTCAATGTATTTCCATTAATAATAAACAAGGTGGAGTCAGGTTACTTTGAATTTAATTGAGGAATGTGACACCTATAATCTTTAGGGTTTTCTCAAAAGACAAGTTCAATAGAATATGCTAAGTAAGAAAATAATATCGTCCTAGCTACCAAACATGTTCAACAAAACATGTGGGAACCATTCTGAGAGCAAGTTCCATATCACCTCTTACAACATTATTTGCCACGGTGTGGAGGGGCCAGTGTTGGACTGGGGTGGACAAAGTTAAAAATCACACAACACCAGGGTGGCATGGTGGCTCAGTAGTTAGCGCTGCTGCCTCACAGCACTAGGGACCCCAGTTCAATTTCCACCTCAGGTGACTGACTGTGTAGAGGTTGCACGTTCTCCCCGTGTCTGTGTGGGTTTCCTCCGGGTGCTCCGGTTTCCTCCCACAGTCCAAAGGTGTGCAGGTCAGGTGACTTAGCCACGCTAAATTGCCCTTAGTGTTAGATATGTTAGTCAAGGGTAAATGTAGGGGATTAAGTCTGGTTGGGTTACACTTCAGAGGGTCGGTGTGGACTTGTTAGGCTGAAGGGCCTGTTTCCATGCTATAGGGAATCTAATCTATATTTAAAAAACAGGTTTATTTGGAAGCACCAGCTTTCAGAACATTCCTCCATCAGGTGGTTGTGTTTGCTCATTTTGCTGCTGTTTTAATTCATAGAATCCCTATAATGTGGAACCAGGCCATTTGGCCCATCAAGTCCACACTGACCCTCCTTACCCTATCCCTGTAATCCTGCATTTCCCATGGCCAATCCACCTAACCTACACATCTTTGGACTGCAGGAGGAAACCAGAACACAGCTACGCACAAACAGGGTGAATGAGCAAACTCTGCACAGACACCTGAGGCTGGAACCAAACCAGGTTCTTGGTGCTGTGAGGCAGCTGTGCTAACCACTGAGCCACCATGCTGCCCACACCTCAGAATTCCTTCTCCTTTAACAAGAGTAGTTGCATTGATACCAGGAATGCAGTGTAAACTTTTGTCATTGATGTGAAATACTTGAAGCTGGCTGTTTGAATAATTTCATTGAGGAAGGAAAAGAAATTGGCAGTAAAGATGCTGTCCAATTCCAACCTGATCTTGGGAACCGAGGTCATTCTGAGATTGGCTCTCATCATCCTGTAAATGGGGCTGTAATTCCGAGCTGAATCACAGGTGGACCCTTGCTGCTGACAGTGGTCTGGCCCCTGCTCCTGCCAGGACTCAGTTCTTTGATCTCAGATCAGCCATTGCTTATCTGAGAGCAACTAGCAGGCTATTGTGGTCCTCCCCATAACCTCAATCCAGTCAAAGTATCAAAGACCCATAGCCCGGGGGATTGCCCGGGAATTTCCTCCGGCGCTGTGGGAGTTACACTGACCAGTGACAAACCACACCAAGGATAGGCTGCAGGAGCAGATGGGTGTGTTGCTGCTGGTCTCTGCCACAGCCTTCCCGCAGGAACCAGCCGCTGTGTTTTGGATTGATGGTAATGGTGGAGTGGGCCATGTGCCAAGCCATGAGGTTACAGGCTGTGATTGATATGAATCTGCTGCCACGTAGGGGCCACTGCACCTCATGGATGGCCAGTATTGAGCAGCGAGATTGGTTCAAAATCTGACTCATTTAGCACAGTGGCAATGCCTCACAACATGAGTTGTGACTAGTCTGAGTGACTAGTCCATTACAATGTCACTGTGCTACCCGTCCAGTTCATCACACGGGGGCATTCACAAGCTGGGATCTGAACCAATCGCCTTTACATCTCCAGATGTTAAGATCCATTACAAGGGACACAACCCTGGCAGCACTAACCTCATAAAACCCCTATACTGTGACAACTGGAATTGAAAATGCCCAGTGCTGTAGGAAGGTCCTTCTCCATTCCCCCTGGGTAAGTGCCACCATCTTCTCCCCGATACCTCACCCTCACTCTCCCTCTGCTCCTGCACCCACCTCCCACCAAGGCTCCTGCTCTCCCACTCTCACTATCTTTCCCCACTCACCCTCACCTACCCCATCCCCCAACACCACTCACCCTGTGTGCACTCTGTGCTGTGACCATTAACATCGGAATCAGAAAAGGGAGTTGTACATTTTGAGAAGCTTAACAGGTCTGACAGCATCTGTGGAGAGAAAGTAAAGCAGAACTTCAGTGTTTCCAGGAAGGGTCACTGGACCCCAAATGTTATCTCTGATTTCTCTCCATAGACGCTGCCAGATCTGCTGAGTTCCTCCAGCTATTTCTGTGTTGGTTTCAGATTTCCAGCGACCTCAGTTCTTTGTCTTACTCCCTTGAACATGAAGGTCTATGCGGTTCAGTGTTGGATTTGTCAGTGTATTTACCAAGTGGGTTCTGAGCAGGCCTTCAAAATATCGGCGGCACGGTGGCTCAGTGGTTCGCACCGCTGCCTCACAGCGCCTGGGTCCCAGATTTGATTCCAGCCTCAGGCGACGGTCTGTGTGGAGTTTGCACATTCTCCCCGTGTCTGCTTGGGTTTCCTCTGGGTGCTCTGGTTTCTTCCCACAGTCCAAAGATGTGCAGGTTAGGTGAGTTGGCCATGCTAAATTGTCCATAGTGTTAAGAGCATTAGTCAAAGGGAAATGGATCTGGGTGGGTTACTCTTTGGAGGGTCGGTGTGGACTGGTTGGGCCGAAGGGCCTGTTTCCACACTGTAGGGAATCTAATATCGGCTCAGCATTTATTAATGTAGCTGTGTTAAACCTCTGTCTGTGCAATATTAACTTTAAATCTGTTATAAAATGTCTAATGACTGGTTTAAAATAGTTAAAATGAATTTATCATGAAGGTGTTAACTATTATGTTAAAAATAGTACATCAAGGAAATTAAAGTTTGAAGAAACAATGATAAATTCTGCTCACTGCAAAACTGTAGCTTGATTTTACATCCTCTCTAATGGCAGTATTCCCATTACATTTACTGTAGATATAATTCATTTATAAATAAACAAGATGTGGACATTTTATGAACATCATAAAAATTACCCTGGATGCTGGAAGTAGTCCCGACCTGAAATTGTCTTGATTCTTGGTACAAATTGGAAAGACTTTGTTAAAGTCCACTCTCTATTGCTTTCAATCACGAGCATTTCATGGTCTCTTGAATACCCAACATTTCAGTAATTGGTGTTCCTCAAAATGGCACACATTGCGTCATGTTCTTAGTCTCATTGTGCTACTAAAGAATATTGACAGAGTCTGAGAGCTAATGAGAATGTTCTGCCCCAAACGTTAGGTGTGGTTCGTAAACTGAATTGGTAAAGTTCATTCAGTGGAGAAAGTGAGGGCTGCAGATGCTGGAGATCAGAGCTGAAAATGTGTTGCTGGAAAAGCGCAGCAGGTCAGGCAGCATCCAGGGAACAGGAGAATCGATGTTTCGGGCTAGACCCCTTCTTCAGGAAAGATTCCTGGATGCTGCCTGACTTGCTGCGCTTTTCCAGCAACACAAAGTTCATTCAGTCCCTTTTCATTCATAATGATTCAAGTTCAAGCAGAGCATAGTCATTCCTGTAGATTGAATGGGATAAAAGATTAGTTTATTATAAGATAATGCAATCATTTCAGTTGAATGACACTAATCTTTTGCTATAAATTCTGTGTCTTATGATCCTACTCCACAGCTACCTGAAGAAGGAGCAGCGCTCAAAAAGCTAGCGCTTCCAAAAACACCTGTTGGACTATAGCCTGATGTTGTGTGGTTTTTAATTTTGTCAAAGAAGATAGTTGTGTCAGTCTCTGTGTGCTCCCACTGGGAGCAATTGTCTGAGTTACTTGTTAATAGGCAGCAGCGGCTGTAGTTTTGGAGCTGGATGGTGTTGTTTTATCCTTCAGGTACACTCTGTGGGATAACAGATTTTCAGAAAGAGAGAAATGATTCTCCTGTCTTCTGGTTCTATGGATTTGGCACTTTCATCTGCCCAGACAATTTACATCAGACCACAAGCTATTTCAAGATAACTCTCCCTCTCACAATGCCAGCAGAGGGCTGCAAAATGGCATCCCTCTTTGTTCTGACAACTTGCCTTCTTTGAATCATTCCGAGCTGGCCAGCTGAGATGGACAATGTAAAAACGAAGGATTGTTCCACAGAAGACACTGACATTCCAGAGACAGCTTTGGTTCCACCTGTGTTTCTGATCCATGTCCGAGTTACATGCTCACAATGACTTGTGAAGGATACTGTTCCCACTTTGACAATAGTCATTACATTTCTGGTTTCTGACAGGCAAGAGCAAGCTTTCCCTTAGGACCCTGGACCCCTGGGTCAGAGTCACATCCACCAAGGGCTGTAGACCAATCAGAGGCTAGTAGCTGTATTGATGGGCAGGTGCTGGCTGTTGCTTGTATGACACCCACCTAGTGTTGTCACTGGGACCATGGACCACAGGTAAATGATGGCACAAGGGGGTTGGCACTGGGAAGGGAGACAAGGTCAGGGGCTGGTATTCAGTGAGTCCCACCATCCCAATGCCAGCTCATCTCCCATACTGACCTCCAGCATTTCATAGAGTCACAGAGTCATAGAGATGTGCAGCACGGAAACAGACCCTTCGGTCCAACCAGTCAATATTGAATGATATCCCAACCCAATCTAGTCCCACCTGCCAGCACCCGGCCCATATCCCTCCAAACCCTTCCTATTCATATACCCATCCAGATGCCTTTTAAATGTTGCAATTGTACCAGCCCCACCACTTCCTCTGGCAGCTCATTCCATACACGTACCACGCTCTGCGTGAAAAAGTTGCCCCTTAGGTCTCTTTTATATATTTCACCTCTCACCCTAAACCTATGCCCTCGAATTCTGGACTCCCCCACCTCAGGGAGAAGATTTTGCCTATTTATCCTATCCATGCCCCTCATAAGTTTGTAAACCATGGAAAACAGCCCCAGCCTGTTCAGCCTCTCCCCAAAACGCAAATCCTCCAACCCTGGCAACATCCTTGTAGATCTTTTCTAAACCCTTTCACGTTTCACAACGTTCCTCCGACAGGAAGGAGACCAGAATTGCACAAAATATTCCAACAGTGGCCTAACCAATGTCCTGTACAGCCACAACATGACCTCCCAACTCCTGTACTCAGTACTCTGACCAATAAAGAAAAGCATACTAAACACCTCCTTCACTACCCTATCTACCTGCAACTCCACTTTCAAGGAGCTATGAACCTGCACTCCAAGATCTCTTTGTTTAGCAACACTCCCTAGGACCTTACCATTAAGTGTATAAGTCCTGCTAAGATTTGCTTTCCCAAAATGCAGCACCTCACATTTATCTGAATTAAACTCCATCTGCCACTTCTCAGCCCATTGGCCCATCTGGTCCAGATCCTGTTGTAATCTGAGGTAACCCTCTTCGCTGCCCACTACACCTCCAATTTTGGTGTCATCTGCAAACTTACTAACTGTACCTCTTATGCTTGCATCCAAATCATTTATGTAAATTACAAAAAGTAGAGGACCCAGCACCGATCCTTGTGGCACTCCACTGTCACAGGCCTCCACATCTCTGGACCTTCAGGCCCCATGTTGAAGCTGGGGTCAGCAGACGGGTCAGACTGACAGGAAACAATAAAGGTTCTGGTGGAATGTTAATGAGAATACAGCTGCAAAGATGCTGAGAGAGGGGAGCAAGTTCATGCCCTGTGGTATTACTGCCACTTCCTGAGGGCAGTGCCTCAGTTATCCCAGTAACCCATTAGAGAATTGCTCTGAGAGTCTGCTTGGCACTCGGGCATGGGCATCTGAAGTACCAGCAGCTGCAGAATGCTGGCAACAAGCTGTGACTGGCTCGGCCTGGCTTCCAAACAGCTCTTACTCTGGATGGTTCAGTCCGTGCTGCAGTGAAACGGACTCAGGCAGGGATGATGGTCAAGAGTGTGGTGCTGGAAAAGCACAGCAGGTCAGGCAGCATCTGGGGAGCAGGAAAATTGATGTTTCGGGCAAAGCCCTTCATCAGGGCTGACTCTGATCTCCAGCATCTGCCATTTTCACTTTCTCCTCAGTCACGGATGGGTCTGTACGGTTGGTATGGACTTGGCACAATTGTCAGACTGGTTACAATGGACTTCAATGTCTGATCTACACCCTGTGCCCAGGTGGAGTTCACCCCCACCTCCATCCTCCTTTTCACTGGCACTGGGCTCTGAGGCAGGTGTGCCAAATCACTAAGCATCTCTGGTTAGATGCTTTTCAACTCTTGTCATTTTGTTATCTCATTGAGGAACTCACCTGAGTCCTCTATAGTCCAACCTGCACCCCCATCCACCCATTGTACTCTTTGCTACCTTCCCCCACCCTCCTCCCCGACCTATCACCTCCATCCCCACCTCCATTCACCTATTGTACTCTATGCTACTTTCTCCCCACCCCCACCCTCCTCTCATTTATCTCTCCACTCTTCAGGCACTCCTGCCTCTATTCCTGATGAAGGGCTTTTGCCCGAAACATCGATTTTCCTGCTCCTCGGATGCTGCCTGAACTGCTGTGCTTTTCCAGCACCACTCTAATCCAATGTCCACCTGCAAACTGGCAGATACAGCATTGCCTCCCACTGGTGATGGTGTCGCCCACCTGTGCCCAGTGACTCCTCACATACTGTCCTGTCTCGGTAGTAACCTCTACCTGAGCTGAGAACTGGGAGCATTGCATTGTCCGGGACCTGGTCCAATTCTTATTCTCCATTGTTGTCCTGTTGTGACTGGGCAGAGGTTCAAGTGAAGAAGTGCAGGTTGGGAGAGCTATCAAATGCGCAGGAGAAAGTGAGGACTGCAGATGCTGGAGACCAGAGTTGAAAAGAGTGGTGCTGGAAAAGCGCAGCAGGCCAGGCAGCATCCGAGGAGCAGAAGAATCGACGTTTCAGGCATTAGCCCTTCTTCAGGAATGAGGCTGGTGTGCCAAGCGGGCTGAGATAAAAGGTGGGGAGGTGTATCTGGGGGAGGGGTGCTGGGATTACGATAGGTGGAAGGAGGTGAGGGTGAGGGTGATAGGCCGGAGAGGGGGTGGGGCGGAGAGGTTGGGAAGAAGATTGCAGGTCAAGAGGGCGGTGTTGAATCCAGGGGTTGGGACTAAGATAAAGTGGGGGGAGGGGAAATGAGGAAGCTGGAGAAATCTACATTCATCCCTTGTGGCTGGAGGGTTCCTAGGCGGAAGATGAGGCGCTCTTCCTCCAGGCGTCGTGTTGCCATGGTCTGGCGATGGAGGAGGCCAAGGACCTGCATGTCCTTGGCAGAGTGGGAGGGGGAGTTAAAGTGTTCAGCCACAGGGCGGTTAGGTTGGTTGGTGCGGGTGTCCCAGAGGTGTTCCCTGAAACGTTCCGCAAGTAGGCCCCCACAACTAACCCCACCCCATTACTAACTCCGCCCCCATGCCTAACCCCACCCCCCTCCCAGCTCCAGCCCCACACCAGGTCCCAGGTCCTAGCACCCAGCCCTGCTGTATTTTCACCATCACTCCAGATCTCCCGTTCTCTGAGGATGAATGATCAGTCCTCAGCAGAGGCCTCATCTTCATCCCCCTACGCTCCCAGATCAATGAGTTCGACGCGCAGCTAGATATCGAGCATTTCTTCCGCCGCCTTCGCCTCCATGCCTACTTCTTCAACCAGGATTCTCGCCCACCCTCTGACGACCCCTTCTCCCACCTCCAACACACCCCATCCACCTGGACACCCTGTGCTGGCCTCTTACCTGCCCTCGATCTCTTCATAGCCAACTGCCGCCGTGATATTGACCGCCTCAACCTGTCCACCCCTCCCACCCACTCCAACCTCTCACCCTCACAACACGCAGCCCTCCACTCCCTCCGCTCCAACCTTAACCTCACTATCAAACCGGCAGACAAGGGAGGCGCGGTGGTAGTTTGGCGCACTGACCTTTACACCGCTGAGGCCAAACGCCAGCTTGCAGATACCTCCTCCTACTGCCCCCTTGACCATGACCCCACCCCCCACCACCAAACCATCATCTCCCAGACCGTCCATAACCTCATCACCTCAGGGGACCTCCCATCCACCGCCTCCAACCTCATAGTCCCACAACCCCGCACCGCCCGCTTCTACCTCCTGCCCAAAATCCACAAACCTGACTGCCCCGGACGACCCATCGTCTCAGCCTGCTCCTGCCCAACCGAACTCATCTCGGCATACCTCGACACCGTCCTGTCCCCCTTGGTCCAAGAACTCCCCACCTACGTTCGGGACACCACCCACGCCCTCCACCTGCCCCATGATTTTCGCTTCCCCGGTCCCCAACGCCTTATCTTCACCATCGACATCCAGTCCCTATACATCTACATCCCCCATCACAAAGGCCTCCAAGCCCTCCGCTTCATCCTCTCCCGCTGACCCAACCAGTACCCTTCCATTGACCCCTCCTTCGACTGACTGAACTGGTCCTCACTCTTAACAACTTCTCCTTCCAATCCTCCCACTTCCTCCAAACCAAAGGAGTAGCCATGGGCACCCGCATGGGCCCCAGCTATGCCTGCTTCTTTGTCGGATATGTGGAACAGTCCATCTTCCGCAGCTACATCGATGATTGTATTGGCACTACCTCGTGCTCCCACGAGGAGGTTGAACAGTTTATCCACTTTACTGACACCTTCCACCCCGACCTCAAATTTACCTGGACCATCTCAGACTCCTCCCTCCCCTTCCTCAACCTCTCCATTTCTATCTCGGGCGACCGACTCAACACAGACCGACAGACTCCCACAGCTACCTAGACTACACCTCCTCCCACCCTGCCCCCTGTAAAAACGCCATCCCATATTCCCAATTCCTTCGCCTCTGCCGCATCTGCTCCCAGGAGGACCAGTTCCAATACCGTACAAGCCAGATGGCCTCCTTCTTCAAAGACCACAATTTCCCCTCCTACGTGGTTGACAATGCCCTCCACCGCATCTCTTCCACTTCCCGCTCCTCCGCCCTTGAACCCCGCCCCTCCAACTGCCACCAGGACAGAACCCCACTGGTCCTCACCTTCCACCCACCAACCTTCAGATACATCGTATCATTCTCCGTTATTTCCGCCACCTCCAAACAGACCCCACCACCAAGGATATATTTCCCTCCCCTCCCCATCAGCGTTCTGGAGAGACCACTCCCTCCGCAACTCCCTCATCAGGTCCACACCCCCCACCAACCCAACCTCCACTCCCAGCACCTTCCACTCCAACCGCAAGAAGTGCAAAACTTGCGCCCACACCTCCCCCCTCACCTCCCTCCAAGGTCCCAATGGATCCTTCTACATCCATTGAAAATTCACCAGCACCTCCGCACACATCATTTACTGCATCCGCTGCACCCGTTGTGGTCTCCTCTATATTGGGGAGACAGGTCGCCTACTTGCGGAACGTTTCAGAGAACACCTCTGGGACACCCGCACCAACCAACCCAACCACCCTGTGGCTGATCACTTTAACTCCCCCTCCCACTCCACCAAGGACAGGCAGGTCCTTGGCCTCCTCCATTGCCAGACCCTGGCCACATGACGCCTGGAGGAAGAGCGCTTCATCTTCCGCCTAGGAACCCTCCAGCCACAAGGGATGAATGTAGATTTCTCCAGCTTCCTCATTTCCCCTCCCCCCACCTTATCTCAGTTCCAACCCCCAGATTCAGCACCGCCCTCTTGACCTGCAATCTTCTTCCCGACCTCTCCGCCCCCACCCCCTCTCTGGCCTATCACCCTCACCCTCACCTCCTTCCACCTATCGTATTCCCAGCACCCCTCCCCCAAATTCTGCCCCCCCACCTTTTATCTCAGCCCGCTTGGCAACCAGCCTCATTCCTGAAGAATGGCTTATGCCCGAAACGTCGATTCTCCTGCTCCTCGGACGCTGCCTGGCCTGCTGCGCTTTTCCAGCACCACACTTCTCCCTGCGCAGTCTGTATGACTGGCGGAGTTTTTCCAATATTTTCTGGTTTTACTTAAGATCACCAGCATCCACAATAGCTTTCTTCCATTTTACATCAGGCTTGCCTTGTACCAGCGAGGTTTCCCCTGGACAATGTCCTGAGCTTCCCAACACAGGGTATGGCAAGAGAAGGCAGCACTATGTTTGTGTCTCACCATATTGTCCTCAAATGGATAATTTCACATCATGACCCCTGTGCTGACAAAGTGACCAGAATGAACGTTTGTCCTAAATTTTTATATTGAAATAAAATCTCCTTCTCTTATAATTGAAGTATTGGCAACAGAAGAGTAACCATCTGTTAACTGTGTTAAGTCTATGTCTTTAATAATAATAAATGATCTGTTTAAGGGGCCTTGATGATAATACATTTGGATGCTGCCAACTGTAATTTATCAGCAGTTTTCAGATATCTTTCCGATCGACTCAGACTTTAATATTGCGCTCACTGGTTACTGAGAGCTCAATGTCTTTTCATAACCACATCATGATTTAATCAACGGTTTTTATCACAATCTTATCAAAGACTTTACTTGCAAGGCTACCCTCTGAACCTTTCAATTGTTAGGCAATATTGAACAAGATGTGTGTGCCTACTCCTGCCAAGCGTTGGTCTTTATCACTCTGTCAGGTTGCCTGAGGAAACTAGCGTGGGTATTATATGCATTCTTGCATATTAATTTGGTTAAGCCATGTGCTTTTATCTCTCCAGGACTATCACATTTAAATTGAATTAACTTGAGATACTCAATCTGAAACCATCTGTCCATTTTTATTACCAGGTCAAGGATGTATCCCACAATAGATTTGATTCTGTAACAAAGTACACGCCCTCATGCAATGTGCAAAGTGTGCTCCATTTCATCCAATTTTCATTATGTGTGTACTGCATTCCTAAACTTATCTGTGGTTAGGAAAATTCCGTTTTCAGGGTGAAGTTATCAAAATTACAATTTCAGTTTGCATCAGGGTAGCCCAGCGGTTAGACTGCTGCCTCATAGTACCAGGGACCCGAGTTTGATTCCACCCTTGGGCAACTAGCTATGTGACGTTTGCACTTTCGCCCTGTGTCTGTGTTGGTTTCCTCCCACAGTTCAAAGATGTACAGTTTAGGATGGATTGATCATGCTCAATTCCCGTAGTGTCCAGGGTTCTATAAACTTGCTGGATTAGCCAGGGAGAAAGTGAGGACTGCAAATGCTGGAGATCAGAGACAAAACATGTGTTGCTGGAAAAGCTCAGCAGGTCAGGCAGCATCCGAGGAGCAGGAGAATCGATGATTCACGCATTAGCTCTTATGCTAGAAATGTCGACTCTCCTGCTTCTCGGATTAACCATGGAAATTACTGGGACAGAGTGGGTGGGGGATACTCTTTGGAGAGTCAGTGTGGACTTGATGGGCTGAGTTCACTGCTTCCATTGTAGGGATTCTATAATTTTTCTCTGCCCAATTTTGAATAGAGTTTGAGTTAGTGAAAGGAACAATGGCAGTGTGAGGATCTAACAGACAAGATAATTATCACAAGGTTAATAATCTCTAAGTCATGTGCCAATTAGTGGAGAATATGTAAGATTAATTAGTAATGGTTTGAAGACTAGTGTCAGGGAAGTGGGGCAACTGGGAAACAATCTGCACCTGAACCGTGCTGGGGCCGGGGTTTGAGTAAATCACAGAACAAGGAAACCAGCGAGGACTTTAATGAAGCAATCAGGATGGGCATAAAGTTTGAAAAGTGAATCAAGGAGGAGAATCGAGACAGGAAAGAAAATGAGTATTCGGGGAAATTAAGGTCAGGACAAGGCAGGAAGTGACAAAAAGAATAAACCTAGGAATACAGCAACAGTCAAAATGAGATTTTCCAATGGTAACCATAAAGGAACAAAGGTTCTGTATCTGAATGTGTGAACTGTTCATAACAATCTAAACTGTTGATAGCACTCATTGAAGTAAATGAGCATCATCTGATTACACACTTACTAAGATATAGTTGCAGGATAACAAGGATTAGGTCCTAAAAATCAAGATGCATCTGACATTCCAGAATAATAGGAAGCTAGTTAAACATGGAGGGGTAGCACTGTTAGTCAGGGATGGAACAACACTTAGATTTGACCGTGCTTCAGAAAATCAAGATGTGGAATCAGTTTGATGGAGATGAGAAGGAATACAGGAATGTAGTGGGACTGAAGGATGGGCTCCCTAACAATAGCCACAATATGGGATAAGGTATACAAAAATAAATGAGGTGCTTGTGGTGCTAATAATCCAATGATTTTAATCTACCCTTAAGGTGGAACAGCAATATGTTTGACAATGGGAGCCAGAATGAGGAGCTCATAAAAATCATTCTCAATCGATTCTTAGTGCAGCCAGTTCTGGACCGAGACAGACAGCTTGTTCTATTAGATTGGGAATTATGTAAATATGAGAAGATTAATTAATTAATGGTCACAGAAGCAACCACAATAGAACTGCATTTCACATTCAGTTAAAGGGGAAACGGTGAGAGCTGGCTGACGTCACTGGGATACTATCGCTGTCCCATTGCATGGCCTGGAGGGGAGTTGAGGCAGGAAACCTTACAACCTTCAAAATATCATGATATAGAGTCATAGTCAGAGTCATAGAACTGTGCAGCACGGAAACAGACTACTTTGTCCAACTCGACCAGACCGACTAGCTATCTTAAATTAATCTCGTCACATTTTCCAACTCTTGGCCCAAATCCCTCTAAACCCTTCCTATTCACATGACCATCCAGATGCCTTTTAAACGTTGTGAAAACGTGTGAAAAAGTTGCCCCTTACGTCCCTTTTAAATATTTCCTCTTTCACTTGAAACCTAGGCCCTATAATTCTGCGCTCCCCCACCATCAGACTACACATTATAATCTTAATTATTGGCTGCATCACAAAATCTTCTCCTTATCATCTTTGTTTTCTTTTACCAGTTACGTTAATTTGCAACAAAGTTCCCCGTGGGAGACTGGTTAGCAAGGTTAGATCTCATGGAATACAGGGAGAACTAGCCATTTGGATATAGAACTGGCTCAAAGGTAGAAGACAGAGGGTGGTGGTGGAGGGTTGTTTTTCAGACTGGAGGCCTGTGACCAGTGAGTGCCACAAGGATTGGTGCTGGGTCCTCTACTTTTTGTCATTTACATAAATGATTTGGATGTGAGCATAAGAGGTACAGTTAGTAAGTTTGCAAATGACACCAAAATCGGAGGTGTAGTGGACAGCGAAGAGGGTTACTTCAGATTACAACAGGATCTGGACCAGATGGACCAATGGGCTGAGAAGTGGCAGATAGAGTTTAATTCAGATAAACGCGAGGTGCTGCATTTTGGGAAAGTAAATCTTAGCTGGACTTATACACTTAATGGTAAGGTGCTAGGGAGTGTTGCTGAACAAAGAGACCTTGGAGTGCAGGTTTATAGCTCCTTGAAAGTGGAGTCGCAGGTAGATAGGATAGTGAAGAAGGCGTTTGGTATGCTTTCCTTTATTGGTCAGAGCATTAAGTATAGGAATTGGAAGGTCATGTTGGTGCTGTACAGGACATTAGTTCGGCTATGTTTGAAATACAGCACTCAATTGTTGTGAAATTTGAATCAGAAACGATTGACAAGGATGTTGCCAGGGTTGGAGGGTTTGAGATACATGGAGAGGCTAAATAGCCTGGGACTATTTTTCTTGGAGCATCAGAGCCTGAGGGGTGACCTTAGAAAGGTTTATAGAATCATGAGGGGCATGGATATGGAAAATAGATAAGGTCTTTTCCCCGGGTCGAGGAATCCAAAGCTAGAGAGCACAGGTTTAAGGTGAGGGGGGAAAATATAAAAGGGACCTAAGGTGTGTATGGAATGAGCTGCCAGAGGGAGTGGTGGAGGCTGGTACGATTACAACATTTAAGAGGCATTTGGATGGATATATGAATTCAAAGGATTTAGAAGGATATGGGCCAAGTGCTGGCAAATGGGACTATAATTGTTTTCTGTTCCTTTATGGGATGTGGGCATTGCTGGCTGGGCCCAGCATTTACTGCCCGTCCCTAGTTGCCCCTGGAGAAGGTAGGGTCAGCTGACCTCTTGATTCACTGCAGTCCACCTGCTATAGGTTGACCCATCATACCCTGAGGGATGGAATTCCACTGAATTTGTAATCCAGGTCTCTGTAAATATTGCCCAAGATCACAGAAATCTTACTCACTGGTTTCTGAATTTACCTGCCAGTTGCAATGATTTTCGTAAATGTTCCCGATCTTTCTGTTTCTTCATCCCTTTTAGAAATGTACGCTTTGTTTCATATCGCCTCTCCTTATCTACCTACAAAGTGTATCATTTCCCACTACTCTGCATCAAACTGCATCGGCCACATGTCCACCTGGTCCACCAGGCTGTCTGAGTCCTCGAGAAAAATGTCCTTTGCCTCCACAATACTTACATCTTTTAAAAAGATGACTTCATATCAAATTATACATAATTGATATTTCCAAGGGAAGGGAGGGGTAACAGTGACCTAATAGTGACCTTTTGCGAACACCAGTATAGAACATAGAACATAGAACATTCCAGCGCAGTACAGGCCCTTCGGCCCTCGATGTTGCACTGACCTGTGAAACCAATCCGAAGCCCATCTATCCTACACTATTCCATTTTCATCCATATGTCTATCCAATGACCATTTAAATGCCCTTAATGTTGGCAAGTCTACTACTGTTGTCGGCAGAGCATTCTATGCCCCTAATACTTTGTGAGTAAAGAAACTACCTCTGACATCTGTCCTTTATATGAACCTCCATTTAGAAACACAACTGGTCACTACCACTCTCTGATTTTACTCACTCAGCCAACTTTTGTATCCACTCTGCTACCATTCCTTTCATTCAATGGATTTCAACTTTGCTGACAGGCTGTCATAAAGTTAAAAATCACACAACACCAGGTTATAGTCCAACAGGTTTAATTGGAAGCACTAGCTTTCGGAGCGACGCTCCTTCATCAGGCGGTTGTCAGAAGGCTAATACTTCCAATTAAACCTGTTGGACTATAACCTGGTGTTGTGTGATTTTTAACTTTGTACACCCCAGTCCAACACCGGCATCTCCGAATCAAGGCTGTCATAAGGCGTTGTATCAACCAACTTTTGGAAGTTCATGTATACTACAATATCTTCACCAACTTTCTCTGTTATCTCATCCAAAAAATCAAGTTAGCTACACATAATTTGCCCTTGACAAATTGTGCTAAGCTTTCCTTTATTAATTTTTCATGCCATTATGATATCGATGCTTCAAAAAGAGATATTAGAGTATTTAAAGAAACTGTGTACGTTTTAGTAACCTTCACATGATGTTCAACAAGAAAGGGTCCAAATGTTATTCAGTCCAGAACAAATGATGGTATTGTAATGTTCTTTTGATTAGAGTCAAATTTAGCAAATGATTTTTTTTGCTACAAGGGGTATCAAGTCATTTTAAGAAATGTTTCATCTATTCTCAGAATTAGCTTCTAACTATCCATAAAACAAAAGATGCAACAAGAATCATTTGATGGATACAGGATTGAGCAAGAGTTGGAGAAATGTAATGCAACCATTGACAGTGAAACTGAAATGAATCCCAAGATGGTTAAGGCATTGAGTTTTGAAGATAGAGGCTTAAAGTTGGGCGCAGAATTTTTATCAATGTGACATCAATGAACTGGGTCTGCATCACTTTCAGTCAAACTGCTCCTGTGAGTATTTGAGTTGAATAGAACAATGCTCTATAAAATTGATCAGTCTTTAACAAAGACAAAGTAAATGAAAGAGACATCTGATTCATTTGGAAATTTATTTTACTAAAGAAAGCAAGTGGGTTTATTTGATAAACTTCATGGGTATCTGTCCAATTTGGGTGATTAATTTTCTGCAATTATTTATATACAAAAAGTTAGCAAATCCCTACGATACACATGGAGGCCATTTGGCCCAGTTACAGTGTACTGACAATCTGAAGTGCATCGCACCACCTGCCCCGCCCCCCCCGCCCTTTATTCCTGGATTTAACAGGGCTAGTCAACTTAACCTGTGCATCTTTGAACTGTGGGAAGAAACTCATGCAAACACAGGGAGAATGTGCAAACTCCAGTCACCCAAAGCTGGAATCAAACCTGGGCACCTGGGCACGGAGAGTCAGCACCATACTGCCTTAATGTGGATTGAGTTAATCTGTGGAGTCACTGATGATAATAAACCCTTCTTTGCAGGATATGTTTAAATTGGGATGATAATATTTTATTTTCAAAAGGGAATTGGGTAGAGGAGGTCTGATTAGATTTTGGAACCTACCTCTTTGAAAAGGTCTCACTGGGTTTTGTCAGTCACAATTCATTCCCAATAACTCGGGTCCAAAGCGTAAATGATTCTAATTTCTGGACTAATATTTAATCTCTTTATTGTTAAATGACTAGTATGGTAAACACATTACATTGGTGCAGGAAAAGGGAATCAGCTGTACTGTTGGAAGGTGGTCAGTGAGGAGCCCTGAACTTTGTCATGTCCGTGAAAATGGCTGGATGATCAATCACTCAGCAAGGATTGATTAACATTGTGGATTGGTTTATGTAAAACAGTAAAACACATTACAAGATATGAAGCAGAATTATAGCAACTAACAATTTCTGGATATGCGGCTCGTAGACTCACAGCGGCTTAACGTCAAAGCAGAGTCACATCATTGTATGCACAAAGCTTGTGGAGTCCTTAAAGGTGAACTTTCCCACAGACAAGGTACACATACTGCAAGCTCCACTTCTCCTTGTTTTGTGCCTGATTTGGATTATTGGATACAAACATTTGGTGTCCAATGCACTCACTCAGCAATAACTCACATTTCTAGAACACTTTTAATGTAACAAAACTTCACAGCATCAATTACAAGCACATACAGAAATTGCTGGAAAAATTCAGCAGGTCTGGCAGCAGCTGTGGAGAGAGAACCTGAATTAATGTTTCAAGTACAGTGACCCTTCTTCAGAATTAGCAAAGTATATTGACACTGAAGCATTAGAAACCAAAAGCATTTTAAAGAATGAGGAAAGCTGCAAGATTGATGAGATAATCCTAAAGCTCCAAGTCCAGGCAGCTGAAAGCACAGCTAATATTTTCAAATGATGGAAATCAGAGATATCTAATCTGTCCAAATTAGAATCACACAAATTTCAGAGGGTTGTAGCACTACTGGATATTACTGAGCTTGAGACGGGTGAGGACATGGAGGAATTTGAAATCAAGGAGGAGAATTTTACATTGAACTGTTATTGGCCAGGTTGTCAGTGCGTGTCAGGGCACAGGAATAATCACATTCAGGACTTGGGAATCCTTCCAAGGTGAAAACAGAGACATACAAGCAAACTTGATAAAACTACAACAGATCTAATCCAACAGCATGGAAGTGGAGTTTGCCCATCTAAACATCTGGAACCGATTAATTCTTTAATTTTTTGCGTGGAGACAAAAATATCAATCACAAATCAATTTTGTTGTGGTTATGAGTTATTTCCCACTGCACACAGTTCTAAAACTGAAACAGGGAAATTGCTGGAAAAGCTCAGCAGGTCTGGCAGCATCTGTGAAGAGAAATCAGAGTTAATGTTTTCGGGTCTGGTGACCATCCCTCAGAACACACAAGGCTGGAGACTGGGAATGGAGATTTATAAGATTATCACTGTTACTATTCAAACTGCTACTTCATAATTGTCAGAAACAATACCATTATAAACTCTGCTGATGTTTTTTCACTCTTCTGTAGTCGATTTGACTAAATGTGTTTTATTGATTTTTTATATTGAGTAAATGTGTACGTGCTTGGAACTGAAGGGATGGGTATTACAAGTAAAGATTACACAAGCTTCGGGTCTTTGATGAGTTAATATTTAACATGCAGTATTGATTAACAGATGGGGAAGTGCTGTTTATCCAAAAGCTAACTTCTGCTGGTTACTGAGTAACAGACACCTGTTAGGTTCAACAATTTTACTTCTTGTTGTACATCTATAACATGAATTAGCAGCTAACTCAGTCAAATTCCAAAATTACATTTCAATGTGAGAAGCAAAAGACAAGCAATTTGGTTTTTAGTTGTCACTGTCAGTTGTAATAATGATGCTGTGAGCACAGAAGGTGCACAAAACTAC
This sequence comes from Chiloscyllium plagiosum, assembly GCF_037043375.1. Classification (NCBI taxonomy): domain Eukaryota; kingdom Metazoa; phylum Chordata; class Chondrichthyes; order Orectolobiformes; family Hemiscylliidae; genus Chiloscyllium; species Chiloscyllium plagiosum. The sequence goes on along the minus strand of NW_028270168.1, from coordinate 2,120,058 downwards.
AATGGAGAAAGTGTGGGCTGCAGATCCTGGAGATCAGTGTCGAGAGTGTTGTGCTGGTCAGGCAGCATCCGAGGAGCAGGAGAATCAACGTTTCAGGGCAAAGCCCTTCATCAGGAATGTGGAGGGGGAAAAGGGCTGAGAGATAAATAGAAGGGTAGGAGTGGGGGAAAGATCGGTGGGAAGGAAGATGGACAGGTTAAGAGGGCAATGTTGAGTTAGAGGGTTGGATCTGGGATGAGGTGGGGGGAGGGGAGGTTTGGAAGCTGGTGAAGTTGATGCCGTGTGGTTGGAGGATCCCAAGGGGGGAGATGAGGTGTCCTTCCTCCAGTTGGCAGGTGGCTTTGATTTGGTGGCAGAGGAGGCACAGGACTTGCATTCCCTTTGGGGAGTGGGAGGGGTGTGGAAGTGGTTGACCACAGGGCAGTGAGTTGTTTGGTGTGTGTATCCCAGAGATGTTCCCTGAAGCACTTTGCGAGTTGATGTTCTGTCTCCACAATGTGGAGGAAACCACAGTGAAAGCAATGGATGCAGTAAATGAGATGGGAGGATTAGCAGGAAAATCACTGCTGGATTTGAAATGATCTTTAAGGGGTTTTGGACACAGGTAAGGGGGAGGTGTAGGTACAGGTTTTGCACCTTGTGCGGAAGCAGGGGAAGGTGCCAGGTGTAGAGGGTGGGTTGGTGAGGAACATGGACCTAACAGGGAATTGCAGAGGGACCACAATGGGAGCTATTGTTTCATGCCATGTACTTTAGAACATTGTCAAGTTTAATCTCTGATCTATACTGAGTCAGTTGTTCTTAGCTAAGGCCATTGTAACATCACATCATATTGCTGGCAGGTTTGGCATTCTTGATTGTTAACCAGCAGTGTCAGGATGGCAAAGAAACTGACATGAATATTGCTGAGCAATTATATCAGAACTGACTGTAATACCTGCGCAGTTGGAAGCTGGTGACATTTGGTGTCTGTATTCACATGTACAGAGTGGTGACAGAGACAATAAAGATGTACTATGGCTCTGTGTTCCACATCCTACAACAGCTCCTTTAGAGATTTTGGGCAAATTATGTTTTGTTAAATGGGGGTGGCAGCATAGAGTCATAGAGGTGTACAGCACGGAAACAGACCCTTTGGTCCAACTCATCCATGCTGACCAGATATCTTAAATTAATCTAGTCCCATTTGTTAGCACTTGACCCATATCCTTCTTAACCTTTCCTATTCATATACCCACCCAGGTGCCTTTAAAATGTTGTAACTGTACCAGCCTCCATCACTTCCACTGGCAGCTCATTCCGTGCACGCACCCTCCCCACATACCCCTCCCAGATCGTCTCAACGTCTTCTATGCTTGCTTTGAGCAGAATTTTGGCAGCGAGGTAACACCTATCCTGACAAATCCTGACCAACCTATCCCAGCAGTCACTGTATCAGAGGTCAGATCAGTTTTCCTTCGTGTGAATCCAAGGAAAACAATGGGACCAGACATAGTACCAGGCCGTGCACTCAGAGCATGCGCAGATCAACTGGCAGAGGTCTTCTTGGACATCTTCACCCTGTCCCTGCAGTAGGCCACTGTCCCTGCCTGTTTCAAGAGGCCAACATCATCCCAGTGCCAAAGAAGGCTCATGCAGCCTGCCTCAATGACTACCGCCCAGTGGCCCTAACTTCGGTGGTCATGAAGTGCTTTGAAAGGCTGGTCATGGCATTAATCAACTCCAACCTCCCCACTACTCTTCATCCACTTCCAACAGATCCATGTCAGATGGATCTTCTCTCCTCCCTGGAACATCTTAACACCAAGAACAGTTAAATAAAAACCCTACTCATTGACTCCAGTTCAACCTTAACACTATTATCTCCTCGAGACCGATTACTAAACTTAGTGATCTTGGACTAAGCCCCACACTCTGCAACTGGATCCTCAGTTTCCTGACCCACAGGCCACAATCAGTGAAGATTGGGGATAATATTTCATCCTCACTAACACTCAACACTGGAGCCCTCCAGGAGTGCGTACGCAGCCCCTTACTGTACTCAATGTATACCCATGTCTGCATTACCAAATACCAGACTAATGCCATTTACAAGTTCGCTGGTGACACCACCATAGTCAGACGAATCTCAGATGACGATGAAACAGACTACAGACGGGAGGTAGAAGACCTGGAAAAACGGTGCACTGAGAACAACCTAGCTCTCAATGCTGGCAAAACCAAGGAACTTATTATTGACTTTTGGCGGGATGTTACTCATGCCCCCCCGACACATGAACAGCACAGAGATGGAATGAGTGGAGAGTGTCAAGCTCCTGGGAGTGGTCATCCACAACAAGCTTTCTTGGACTCTTCATGTGGATGCATTGGCTACAAAGACCTAATAACGTCTCTTCTTCCTCAGGCAGCTGAGGAAATTTAGCATGACGGTGAACTTGCCAACTTTTATAGGTGCGCCATTGAGAGTACTCTGCCTGGATGTATCACTACCTGGTATGGCAACTGTACCATTCAAGATCGGAGATGGTTACAGAGAGTGGTGAACTCGGCCCGGGCAATCACAAAGGCCACCTTCCATCTATAGAATCCATCTACCAAACTCTCATCTAACCATCTATTGCTGTCGTTCTCAAAGATCCATCCCACCCTGGCAATGTTTTTCTACAACGTCTACCATCGGGCAGAAGGTACAGAAGCCTGAACACATGCACCAGCCGGTTTTGTAACAGCTTCTACCTTACTTTGTTAGAATACTGAATGGACTCACAAACTCTTAACAGTCGCCTGTACCTGTGTTTTTGCTGCTGTTTACCCATTATTTACCATCTGTGCTACTTAACTCTGTGGTCTGCCTGTATTGCTCACAAGACAAAGCTTTTCACTGTGCCTTGGTACACGTGACAATCAATTCCATTCAATTCAATTCACCCTCTGCGTGAAAAAGTTGCCCCTTAGGTTCTTTTTAAATCTTTCCCCTCTCATCTCAAACCTGTGCCCTCCAGCACCACTTAATTTTTCTTTCTCTGTAATACTGTGACTCATGGGTCACATGCAATTGTTAGAGAATCGTTTGTATGTATTTATTATCACCAAGAAGTGACATTAAAGAGATAAACAAAAGTGAAACATTTGAAAAGCTAGGGTACATGCTTGGAATAATCAGAATGTTTCTTTTAGGGAGTTTCCTTCAAAACCTGTCGATTGAGGATTTCGTGGTGGAGAATCTCCCTTTTGAAACTTTGGAATTTTGCTCTCCTGTAATCTTGTTGCAGGGTTCCCAATTAACAAGAAATTATTTTTACAAAACATCATTATTAATCTTGTAGCAAGTAGCAAATCGAGCAGTCGCAAAAAGGGAGTCAGCCTGTGCTTGCAACATGGAATGCATTGAGGTTGGCTTGAGATAAGGATGCAAATTGGGTGTCCCCAAGTTGGCTGAACCGCACTGATCTCCCTTTGTTTTCCATTGTTGTGGGGTTACTAAGGTTCATTGTAGATTAAGAAACCTCGGCCATGTGACTTTCAAATCACATAAAAGACACATTCATAGAGTGTAAACACCATGGGCAATAAGAAGGAGCAAATGTACATTTATGAAAGGCTTTTCACATCGACAGGATGTTCCAAATCTAGTCATGAATGTTTCTAAGGGAAAATAGCAGCCAATTTGAGTACAAGAACAAATTGTATTTATACAGTGACTTTAACATAATAAAAGGATCCAAAATGCTTCATGGGAGCATTGTGAAACAAAATAAGACAGTGAGCTACATAAGGAGATGTTGGTCAAAGAGGTTGGTTTTAAGAAGCATCTTAAAGGAGGAGAGTGAGATAGAAGAGTAGAAACACAGAGAATAGGGGCATGAGTAGGCCATTCGGCCCTTTGAGGCTGTTCTGCCATTCAGTGTGGTCATGGCTGATTACCAGTCCCCTGTTCCTGCGCTCCCCCCATAGCCTTTCATTCCTTTCGGTCGACATGTGGCTCCTTCTTGAAAACGTTCAATCTTTTGGCCTGAACCACTTTCAATGACAGAGAATTTCACAGACTCCCCACTCCCTGAGTGAAGAGCTTTCTTGTTAACCCATAGATGGACAGAAGCAGAGTTCTCGGGAGGAAATTCCAGTTCCCAGCAAGTGAAGGCACAGGCATAAAAAAGTCTAGAAAGTGTGATTGGGCAAATGGCAACTTACTGCAACTTGTAATTTTTGTTAAAAGATTAACGTCTAACACAACAGGAGAAATCCAGAGTCTCCTCCAATTAATACCATCATATTTCCCATGTTCACTTGAGCAAGCAGGTGAGACCTTGCTTTAGTGTCTTATCTGCATTCTATTGTGTCCACATAGCATTGGAATGTTAGCCTAGATTGTATTTTTAAATCCTGGAGTGAGACTCAAATCAATCTTCAGTAGCAAGATATTGACACTCAGGTAAAAAATTATATTAGACAGTACTTCTCCAAGACATGTAACAGTGAGATGATGGCCTAGTGTTGTTATCACTCAACTGTTACTCCAGAATTTTTCCCCCCAGATGTGATCGATGGAGTCCTCCACCGCATCTCCTCCACTTCCCGTTCCTCCGCCCTTGAGCCCCACCCCTCCAATCGCCAACAGGACAGAACCCCACTGGTCCCCACCTACCACCCCACCAACCTCCATATACGTCGTATCATCTGTCGTCATTTCCGCCACCTCCAAACAGACCCCACCACCAGTGATATATTTCCCTCCCCTCCCCTATCAGCGTTCCGTAAAGACCACTCCCTCCATGATTCCCTCGTCAGGTCCACCCCCCCCACCAACCCAACCTCCACTCCCGGCACCTTCCCCTGCAACTGCAAAAAATGCAAAACTTGGGCCCACACCTCCCCCCTCACTTCCCTCCAAGGCCCCAAGGGATCCTTCCATATCCGCCACAAATTCACCTGCACCTCCACACACATCATTTACTGCATCCGCTGCACCCGATGTGGCCTCCTCTACATTGGGGAGACAGGCCGCCTACTTGCGGAACATTTCAGAGAACACCTCTGGGACACCCGGACCAACCAACCCAACCACCCTGGAGCTCAACACTTCAACTCCCCCTCCCAC